>NC_049202.1:18488601-18751101 GCF_013347855.1 Anguilla anguilla
AAGGTGTCAGTAAAATGGGATGTTAAATATGCTGTGTTCTCAGTGAGCAGCTCCTGCATTATGTGGAGATATAGTACCACAGAAGGTTTACAGTGTGACTGACATTATTCATGTTTCTGATACAACTGCTGTTGCAGTGTAGCATAGAAGAAATGCAGTTTAAGCAATGGTGCCAGATGCCTGAATTAATTCCCCCCCAAGAAAACTCCTCGAAACTCCCTTCAATTGACTCCCATACAAATTTCTCACAATTTGTCCCCCTTACCCCCTTTTAAATTCCCTCATTTGTCACTGACTCGCACACATTTTATTATAACACTTTCCCAAGTAAATACATCTGGCAACCTAGTAAATAAGTCTGGCAACCCTGAGCATAAATACAACACAAATGTCAGCACAGATCCCTTGTGAATTATTTCACAAAGTGCAAGTGATTTTCCTGTGGAGGTACACTGCAATGAAAAAAGTATTTGTTTGCTTACAGAAAAACAACCCAAACTTTACAGCTGGGGACATTATTAATGACTCTGTAAATATAACAGGCCACACACAAGCATGCAAGAGACGCTCCAAAAATACATTTTAAAATGGCAAATGGTTCTCTCTTGGATTGGATTAACATCTTTCCCTTTGACAGAAGGAAAATAATGACCATGGTAGATTTTTCACACCATGGGAGTCGGGCGGGCAATGTAATTACAGCCTACAGGCCAGTTTTAAAATCTGTCTGTTTACTCTGGACTGTGCAGCACCCAATCTGATTAAAAGCAATCAGGACAAGAGGAGATTTAATTTGAAATGAATTTGATGAGGACAGTAGACCGCATACTGTCCATACAGACTGCATACTGCCCATACAAACTGCATACTGCCCATACAGACTGCATAATGTCCATACAGACTACATACTATCCACACAGACTGCATACTGTCCATACAGACTGCATAATGTCCATACAGACCACGTACTGTCCACACAGACTGCATACTGTCCATGCAGACCGTATACTGCCCATACAGACCCCACATACTGTCCATACAGAACGCATACTGCCAATACAAACTGCATATTGTCCATACAGACTGCATGCTGCCCATTCAGACCCCATACTGTCCATACAGAACGCATACTGCCCATACAAACTGCATACTGCCCATACAGAACGCATACTGTCCATACAGAATGCATACTGTCCATACAGACTGCCAACTGTCCATACAGACCGCATACTGTCCATACACACCCTATACTGCCCATACAGACTGCATGCAGACCATACAGAATGCATACTGCCCATACAGAATGCATAATGTCCATACAGACTGCATACTGTTCATACAGACCGCATCCTGTCCATACAGACTGCATACTGTCCATACAGACCCTATACTGTCCATACAGACTGCATACTTCCCATACACACCACATACTGTTTATACAGACCGCATACTGTCCATACAGACTGCATACTGTCCATACAGATGCATACTGTCCATACAGATGCATACTGCTCATCTAGATCACATACTGCCCATACAGACTGCATACTGTCCATACAGACAGCATACTGTCCATACAGACCACAAACTGCCCATACAGAATGCATACTGTCCATACAGACCACAAACTGCCCATACAGAATGCATATTGTCCATACAGACAACATACTTCCCATACAGATAGCATACTGTCCATACAGCGATGCTGTAGGCGTCTACCCTGCAGTGCTTACTTGGACACATAGATCCCCAGGCCGAACTCCCTGCCCCCGCGGATGTTGAACCCCAGGCAGTAGTCGTCAGAGGTGGTGTAGAGGTGAATGATCCTGCGGAGGGCGCTGTCTGAGCTGGCCTCAGAGGGGGTGTTCCCGCTCTCCTCCACCACCATCCTGCGATGGATCAGGTCCACCCTGTAAAATAACACATAGACAGGTATAGAACAGTCAATATTGCAGTTACAGCCACTGATTCTGTACTATAAAGAGATACTGTATTTCTGTCCTCTCTAATTCCTTGCTCAAGGAGATCCTGGTCCACGTTTCTAGTGCTACATCATAGATAGAATGTTATAGTTTAATATTCAGGAAGACTCATGCTCTAAGAAAGAAAATCCATTGCAACAGTATTGTTCTCGGTCACACCCATTCATGCATATTCATGAAATCGGTGTGACCTCTAACCTCTGACCCCTGACTCCCTCCAATGAGAGAGCAGCCTACCAGGTGGTCTTCTCCTTAGAGTAGCGGATGCCGGGCACCTTGCCCACCCTCCGGACCACCATGCGGAGGCGGTTGTTGCCTGTCAGGACCTTCACCGCGCTGCTCATGGTGATGCTCTCCAGGCTGATCCCATTCACCTCCACCAGCTTGTCCCCCACGCATAGGCCAGCTTGCTCTGTGGAATAGGAAGAGTCACACATGTGCAGTGCAGCCTGTTCTAAGAACTGAGTCACAAGACGCCACACACAGGAACACAGTAACACAGTCACACACACAAAGACAAATGTATACATGGGCACATTCATACCAAGACCCAGAGTTACACAAGCAGTGGCCCAGACATTCATATATAAACAGAGAAGCAGTCTCAAATGCATCTCTCTCTCTCTCTCTCTCTCTCTCAATTTCAATGTCAAAGTGCTTCATTGGCATGACAAATATAGGCCATGTTGCCAAAAAGGAGGTTACAAAATAAAACTATGCACAATATAGATTATGCTAGATAAAAATGATAGATTAAACGGCTAGATTACAGCAGAAAGTGATGTTATGTGTGTGTGTGTGTGTGCCGGCATGTAGGCTTGTACGTGTGTATTCTATGTGAGCGTGTATGTATGTGCATGGCGTGGTCACTCAGAGTACAGAGTATGGCAAGAGAACACAAATTGTGCTGCTAGTAAGCAGCAATCAATCTTTTCCCTTAATAAAAAGGGTAGCCTATCTGCATCAGGTGTGTTCTTGAAAAGAGGACATTTTTCGATCATTTTCGGGTAGAATTTTTTGCAAATGATGTGCCTGCCAGTTTCTATTGCTAAGTGGTGCTCACTAAGTCTCTCTCTCACTCTCTCTCTCACACACACATGCACTAACACACACCTAAACATAAAAAATGGCAAAAACAGCTATTGACAGCCACAACCCAACAATGAAATTCCAGTCCAGGTGCTGGAACAACGAAGATACATTAGGCCCAATGCAATCTGCTTGATTACAATCCTACAAAACCTGCCGTTCCAGAGGACTCAAAAGAACAGGGTTCTAGAACGCGTGACCTGCACGTCTAGAGAACTCTAAAAATCAGGGTTCTGGAGAAAAGGAAGCAGTTCAGAGAGCCGCACGCAGGACGTCCCGAGAGCAGGCCGCCGTTCCCCCGTGCCCTCGGTCCGAACCCCCGGCGGTTCGCGCGGTCGGCGCCCCCGCTGACCTGCGGAGCTCTCGTCCTCCACCTTGCTGACGAACACGCCGAGGCCGTGCTCCGAGCCCCCGCGCACGCTGAAGCCCAGCCGGCCGTCCGCGCTCTTGTCCACCGTGATCGTGTGGATGTCCTCGCAGTCATCGCCACCTGCACGGGGAGCACCACCCTCACGCGTCACCTTTCACGTGTCTGCATATTGCTTCAGCACAGGGGGAAGTGACCACAAAGAATACTACATATGATTTTTTAAAAAAGATGCTGAACTGGTAGAGATAATATAGACAAAATAATAATTAAAAAAACAGAAAATGAAAGGAATCATATGTAGAACTCAAGCATGGAATCCAAGGACCATTTGACAGAAAAATATATGACATCAATTCATGTAATCTTTAAAACTTTAAACAGATGTACTGCTGCACATAAAATGTTTGCCCATTTAATGCACACAATTTCTTAAATATGGTACAATATGCTTTTGCAGAACAAAAAATGGAAACACTTATCTAAATGCACTTAACAGGGCGGCAGTGCACAACCATTTTAGATTAAACTGACTTGTGGTCAAGTGGTCTGCATGCAATTTAATTTAATGCAAGGACACTATCGTCCTGGATTATGCACTGTTGTTAACATTAGTTCACGAGCTGTCGTGATCTTAGACACCATTGCCTGTGAAACATTAGCTCTCTTTGTTGCTCTCGGAAGTCAAACCAAATACAGCCCAAACAGTGATACGCCACTAAAAGCAGATGATTTACAGTAAATGCAAACAAGTTACTGGGCCAGGACTCTCCAAAGAGATTTCTGGCAAAGGTGTCTGACCTCCACTAGCGTGGCCACGCCCACAGTCGCGCCGCGGCGTCCCCGCAGGCTTACCGTCGACCGGCGAATTGATGAGGATGACCCGGCCCATCGGGGAGGAGGAGCGCATCCGCCGGTGCTGCCTCTGCTGCTTCCTCAGCAGGTTTCGGGCGGCCGTGTGCGCCCCCCCGGCGTGGCCCGCCGAGTGGGAGCCGTTGGTCATCTCTTTACGTCCCAAGCCAGACGAGTGAGCCATGGCGGTGGGGGGCCCTTCCAGCGGCCAATCATCCAAAGCCTAGAGCCCCGGGGCCGATCGAGAGAATGCTCTAGTGGACCTTTGGTCACATGTCCCGCTTTTACCGCTCCAAAGCGAGTCCACTCTACTTCCGCTTCCTCTTTCACTCTACTTCCTTTTCGAATTCCAATCTACTTTCCGGTTACTCTTCCACTCTACTTCCTCCTTTCTCTTCCACTCTACTTCCGCTTCCTCTTCCACTCTACTTCCACTTCCTCTTCCTAAACTTCTTCTTTCTTTGATGGAGGTATTCCGCAAGAAATGAACCCTTCTGCCTCCAAAGTGACTGCTCCACTTGCAAAAAAACCTCAGTGGCGGTTCCTTGGAGCCCACTGCTGACTGCAGTTACAAGTGGCAAGAATTTTAGCCATCATATTATCCTGGTATGGGGAAGCACACATCACTACCATATGCATAACTGAAGACATAAAAGAAGAAACAAAACATTGAATACTAAAGCATCCTTGAGAAGAGCTGGGTGAGAGTTCTGTTAGTGGATGGGAGGAGGGAGGACATGCATTGTGGTCAATGCCCAATCCTGATTTGGAGTAGGTCCTCCCTCCACTGCTGGTTGGACTGCCACATGGCGACTGACCCTTCACCCCCACTGACTGCAGATTAACTCATTCCTGACCATGCTATCTGGCACTCACAGACCTGTAGAGAGACAAATAAAAGGTATTAAACTACGAATTATTATGTGTAGAAGTGAGGTGGAGCCTTTTTTTCCAGCAACCTCACCATTACTAAAAAGAGAAAGAAATTTGAATAACAGATTATATAACTTTTAAAAGATTTTATCCATATATCCAATATATTAGACTTGCAGTTGATTACACAATAACCTGATTATATTTAATTATGTATTCCAGCTTTCCCTATATTATTTCCCTAAAATATGCCAAGAAACCAATTGTTTATTTTTTATTCGTACTTTTTCCGACCATACATTAAAAAAACTAAACAACTTTCTAGGTATCACTTTTTTTAAATATATGAAAAGTTGGAATACATAGTTAAATATAATGAGGCCATCGCCATCACAGTGTAATCAACTGCGAGCCTGATATACTGACGACATCGTGACTACAGAATACTTCCGACATCAAAACTTTTTAACCGTTTAAATGTGAAAAGGTGATCTTTACCAAATAAAACTGTACTGACCCACTTAGATAAGCGAATCACATGCTTCAGAGGGCGTGATACCCAATAGGATAGTATCGCATAACTTCAAACTGTATATGAGCGGAGGCGTCACATCCAAGCGCCACGCTTGAGGTGCTGGTCAGGACCTCGGACAGCGTTGTAGCAACAGGTTCAGTAGACGGGTAGGCTAACTCATGCAATCTACCAACAAAACAGCTCTAGTTAAGCAAACATTAACAACAACCGTTTGCGATAACTTCTGTTAGTCTATTGGCATAAACTCACACACAATTTAATGTTTGACTTTTTAAAAAAAAGTAGGCCTACCATATTAGCTAATTGCTATAAAACGTAGCTGATACAACAAAAAATAACGGGACGACGAGTTGGTAAACACATAAGCAAACGGATAAAATAAACGATGTCTAATTGGGACAATCTAAACATCCTCATATACTCGTTATAATCCTCGTTATTTGTTCTGAAATGAACCACGAAACCCAAAAGTATATCCAGTTTGTACTTTAACCACCCAAGCAAGTTTAAGAACATTACCTGTCTCCATGTTGTGCTGAACTACTACCACTCGAGACAAAGCTATCAGCAGCGCAAACGTCAGGCGAGCTGATTGGTTGTCTTGAATTCGATAGTCACGTTAAAGGAGTCGAGTTCAGCGTCGAAATCGACAATCACTCTTTAAAAAATATTTGGAACAGTACATGCTAGTGTGAAAAGTGATGTAACCCGTGTTCTCCTTTCAAATGCGAATTAGGTATAATATTAAAAGGCAGAAAATGTGTAGCATAGGTGAAGGCACTTAAAATGGACCTCGTCAGCATATTCAACAAGGCATTATTAGCTACAATTATAGCTTGCGTATAAATAAAATGCCGTACGTGAGCATAAGTTCTCTATTTCCTCCACATTCTTCTTATTGGAGATATACCAGACACGTTGATATAAACCTTGATGTAAACAAATATCCAGCACGTGGGAATGGATCACAATGCTTTGGTTTTAGTATGCAAGTTCAGTTTAAAAGTACAGATTGTTGAATAGATACTGGAAGAGGTGTATCAATTAATTCCTTTACCTTTCTTTCATATCTTAAATTACTTAGCATGACAGCCTTAGTATATGGGATAAGGGGATAATTACCTGAAGGTCTATGATGCTTTAATATCAACCACCAAATGTAGTCTTGATCACCCAAAGAACTAATAAAGTACATGTGTTCCTGTGTCTTTGAACTATTTCCATGTATTACAGGCACAAAATACATTGTTTATTACTGCCATTACTATGTGTCAAAAAAGCTGTCTAAAAGGACAATGGTTTATCTAATTTCTCATACATGTGATTGTACTGCCACCCTCTGGTTGAATATATTGAGCCCTGAAAGTTGTAAAATGGCAGAATAAATATTTCATTGTTCAGTTTAAAAGCATTTCTGCCTGTAAAATACTTGTTTTTACATTAAATAGCACATCGAGTGCATATTGCGTATTGGATCCATTCTTTGTAGTCAATGGTTAACGGTAAATACTGCCATCGGCACTTAATTTCCCCACATTTTTTCATACCATATTATTCCCACTTTTCCCTTTTCTTCTATGAATAGAAAATTTGGCTACTTTTTGGCCTTGTGCCACTGTTCCGCCCTCAGACCATCAAGCTTTGCTCTCACAGTCATGTACCACTGTGGGCCTGCCTGAACATTCCAAAACAAGCTATGACTCACTCTCTCCTTTCCGCTCCCGGAAGGCTGCCCAGCCAGCAGCTCAGGTCCAGCTATCCTTTTTACTTCTCTGCCCACTCCCATATGCTTCCATTTAAAATATGGCTTGATTTAACAAATAGAATCAAGACCTGGACCTGAATTATACCGGAACATTCCAGTCATTGTGCTAGAGTAATGAAAATACACGGGAAAGATTACACTGTAGGCTTGCTACAGCATCAAAACAATATGAGTGGGCTGTGCTTACTTCTTCAGTCTCATATTCCCTTCCAGTTATATTAGAAAAAAAGATGGAACTCACTGTAACACTGCTCAGTGAAATACAGTGTGTGCACAGAGTTCCTTCTTTTTTCCTGCTATGATTTCATTTTCTACATTTGTGCCAGCAACAAGACATTTTCGGGTGTGTAGTTTTCACCCCTGATTTTCCTGTTATTGCCATAATTTGCTTTAAAAAAGGTATAAAAGACACTTCCATTGGAGCTCATGCTGTGTTTTTTTTCGTCGTCTGTTGCTGGAAATGTGGCCTAAGAAATGAAAAATGGTGTGCAAATAGAGAGCAGATGGGAAATGACTGTAATGCAGGAAATATGACACATCACAATGAGAACATATGAAAAATTCAGGATAATCAAACCTAAAAAGGGGAAGGAGTTAAAAAAAATGTATATGAATATGGAACTGAAAGTGAAAGAGGCAGTGACTTATAGGAATGTGGTCGGAAGTAGGGTTTATCAAAAATCTTCTTTTTTCCTGCTATGATTTCATTTTCTACATTTGTACCAGCAACAAGACATTTTCGGGTGTGTAGTTTTCACCCCTGATTTTCCTGTTATTGCCATAATTGGCTTTAAAAAAGTTATAAAAGACACTTCTGTTGGAGCTCATGCTCTGTTTTTTTCGTCGTCTGTTGCTGGAAATGTGGCCTAAGAAATGAAAAATGGTGTGCAAATAGAGAGCAGATGGGAAATGACTGTAATGCAGGAAATATGACACATCACAATGAGAACATATGAAATATTCTGGATAATCGAACCTAAAAAGAGGAAGGAGTTAAAGCAATGTATATGAATGTGGAACTGAAAGTGAAAGAGGCAGTGATTTATAGGAATGTGGTCGGAAGTAGGGTTTATCAAAAATGTGGTTTACCTACATAATTGTCTGTGAGTGATTAAATTCCTGACAAGCAGGTTTCATGTCCTGAGGCCTGAGTTGCAATAAAATAGATTCCAGATCTCGGTGAAGCCCTAAATGTTGAGTAAGTTAACAAATCTTGAGTTTCTGAGATTCCTAGTCCTAAAGGAACCTCTGAGAATTGAGTTGTGAGTAACAAGTTTCAAGATATGAATTTCTAAAAATAGATTCCTGGTCTTAAAGGAACCTCTGAGTACCAAGCCATTTTCAAGATATGAGTTTCTAATAAACAGATTCCAGAAATGGTCATTGAAAAAAACAAATTACTCTTAAGTATGTGGATTTCAACCAGGAAGTATAGTGTGTGTGTAGCACAGAAACAAAGTGCACCCGACCTACAATCTTAAAAAATATTATAATGAATTTCCAGTGATATAATATGTTTATTTACAAACAACTAACAAACGAACATCTATTATAAAAGTCATACTGAGGTGGGAAGAACGTCCCCGTAATTAGTTATTTTTATTTAGGGAAAGCCAACGATGTAGGCTAGTGGACGTGTTTTTTTTTTTTTTTTTGTAACAACCACGCTTTATTCCGTAGTTCTAGGTCCTGAACTCACTTCTACTCCCCGCTTGCCAAACAACTTCAGAGACTCAGTAGACACATAAATCCCTGCTGTATTTGGTCAGTATTTCCATGAAAACCTAACTGACTTCTATGGGCATTATACTTGTCTCTCTATTAATATAATCTACAATCATTATTGCTAGATTACTGGAATTTGTTTAGAGTTTCATTGCCATGGCGCTCTCAGTAAAGCTGGAGAAACTTGCAGATGCTGTGACAAGTTTTTTTTTGTAATGGAATGTGTGGTCCATGAGTCATCCTATCCGTTTAAATAAAATCTTGACAAAATGAGTTGTAATGCGAATCCGCTTCGATGTGTGCAAATCGAACGCACAAATGAAGTTAAATTGTTTTCAACTTAACACATAATACTAAACGCTAAAAGTAAACTTTGTGTATTTCCCTTTCGAACAAATCTTTGGATATGAATAGCCTATCGGATCATATATGCAATAACGATCGGTCTACCTGATGAAAAAATAACGTCCGTGAACATTTTTGAACATTTGGTGAAGTCGGGAAAAAAAACCCGGTTACATTTTGTTGAAAGGTGAAAGTTATTTCGCCACGTAGGACGTAGGCTAGTCTAAAACCTGAACCAGAATATATTGGGGTTAACATAGCCCGTTATGTCAAAACGCCTAACCCTAGATTTCCACCTCTCTAGACGTCTAGACTCAACGTTTTTTCTGACTGTGTGTTCCTTTGTACACTTTGGTAAACAAAACAAAAAAATATTGTGGACAGTAAATACGTGGAGTAGATGGTGCATTTCACTGACTAGTACTTTTTGCACACTTTCATTTTCATTTACACGCAAAGATTGAATAAAATGTGTGTTTAGTCTTACATAAACTCGTGTATATGCGCAATTCGGACTCTTCTTTGCGCACATGCAACATCCACAAAGGAAGCGACTACAATATTACGATAAACCAATCATATTTCGTGTTTCACAAGCCAGTGAATGAACAACCCACCCATCAGCCACCAACAGCGAACAAGCTGAAGCTGCGAGGCCAGGTACCGCCTTCTTTAGATGCCTCGCTTCCTCCCAGATCTGACAGCGGGCTGAGTGAGAGCTGCGGGCGTTGGAGCAGAGTGTACCTAGAACCCCCAGTGTAACTTCATAGTACAAAGCTTCCCGGGTGTATTAAGGTGTGCAGATCTTATTTAGTTGCGGTGGACAATATTAAAGGTACGTAGCAGAAATCTCTTCTATTTGGGGAGGAACGTGCGGACAATGTCGTGCTTTGTAAGTCAAAGCTGGCTAGCTAATGCTAGCGAGGAGATAATCCTATGGCACCCATCCATTCGCAGACCATACTGCGGGCACGCGATGTGTTGCTTTTTCGTAGAGCTATATCACGCTGTTGTTTATTTTCTGTCCATTTATAAATAGTTCGCCGTATATATCGCTTGAAAATGGATTGCTAGCGAATGCACATATTTTCTGTGGCCTAATAAGTCGCTACGAGTAATTTAGGCTACTCTTCTGGCAAGGTATTCTATTAGCCTACAAAGTAGTTAGTCAGTCATGTATAATGTAGGCTTCTAATTTCATGTGGATGTCCTTATATTTGAGCAGGAAAAATTAAGTTTCAGTTTCTTTTTGGCATTTGTTTCCCGTGTCATGCACGATCTAGCCCATCGCCAGTGCCCGGCTAGTGGCCATCTGGCATCTCAGCTGTAGCAGATTTAACAGTTTGTTTGCCATCTATGGCACTGTTTTCTCATTAGTGTGTTGTTTTTTCATTACAACGGTTTACTTTAGATGAGCCTTCGTTAAATACCAGGAAACTAAAAAAAGTTTTGCTTTGTCATACAGTAAGCACATGTTAGTATATTGTACATGACCTTGTCGGTTATTTGGAAAAGCAATTCATATGGGAGCAAGGTCTTTTCATCAATGTGAAATTGTTTTAGCAAGTAAAGACTAACCATTAAAACTTCAGTGGTGATGTGTTGTATTTTATTGCCATTAGTTCTTTACTGAGCAGACTTGTTATTCCCAGAACTGAGAGTTTTACATGAACTGTGGGTGCACACAGTAGGCTACCACAATCAAAATATTGGAGTACAAGCCCACCTTTCTAAGGTTGAGAGTCCTGTAGCCCATATGCTATGGTATTGCCCGCAATAATTCAATAACAGAGACTGCAGAATTTTTCATCCATTACTGTTTAATGAAATTCATCAGCTGCTCCATCTTTGTGTTTTTGTTAGTATTAGTCTGAACACCGCTGTAGATACCCAATGAAGAGTAAAAAGTAATTAATATGGAAGTTTTTCCAGTATAACCCAGGATTAAACCTAAATTCTAGGAAGTCACATGTTTGACCGGATTGTGGGAGCTCCTCCCCCTCACATGCCTGGGAAGACCTGCATACCGTCTCCATGGCAACATGGATGTGCACCTGTCAGTCACAAGGCTGTCCGTAAATTGTACTTTCAGACACACAAATAAAAAGCATGCACGCAACCGCAGCTTTAGAGGATAGGCCAGCATTCAAACTTGAAATTTATTATCAAGGTTCCGTTAGGTATCCCCTTGACGGACTCATGTCTGAATATAGCTAGATATGAATGACCTGCTCCAATGTCTGACTATGAGCAGAAGTGGGTAGCGGCTCATGAAATCCCACTTTTACCATTAAAGCGATGGTGTTTAGCATAGGTTTCGCCTTAAAATGTGTTTATACTGTAAAATGAAGATTGAATGTGGGTTTCAAGAGTGTGGGTATCATGCAAAAAGTCCAGCAGAGTATTCCTTCAAGAGCAAAACAGCCCTGTAGCCTTCATTAGTGTCCTTGAATTGGAGGTTCTGATGGTTATTTAATCCCCTCATCAATAATTCTAATGCTATTAATGCAAATAATAATGCCAGTACTTGACCTCTCCTCTCACATAACTGCAGAGAGTCTGGTGTTTGTATATTAGTTCATTGTGAATTTAAGCTGGAAACCTGAAGCTGGTAAAATGTAGCCCTCAGGGTACAGAATGCACAAATCAAACTTGGTGTTGTGGTAAACAGGGTGAAAAACAGGAGGGCTTTTGAGGCAGAGCTAGGCTTAGGCAGGAGAATAATCCCTGATTTTAGCATGTCCCGTTTGAATTTGTCTGAAAAGCTCCCCGTCTGTATCTTTGTCTGTGCGCGTGTGCTTTTGTGTGTGTGCGCGTGCACGCTTGTGTGTGTGTGTTAGTTATCATCAGCATACCTGGTTTATGATAAACCCTTCGAAACGCTGTTTGTTTGTAAAACCACAGATTCCCTGTGTGAGATTTCTCAACGTCTCACGAGTGGCGTGACTCTTAAAAAGTGGACGCGTGATTTAGACAACGGAGAAAAGTGGGGAGGACAAAGCCTTGCTTAATGATTAACATTTCAGTTGTAAGGTAAAATAAGAAGAGGAAGCAGAGGAGGAAGATGTCTGGAGAGCTGTCGCTCGGTATAAACATCAAAGAGGCGCGATGGGACCAGGGGACCTTCATGGGCCGAGCCAAGCACTTCTTCACCGTGACCGACCCCAGGAACGTCCTCCTGTCCAGCGAGACCCTGGAGGATGCACGGGTCACTGTTGAAAACTACAGGTACAGCTGGGGATAGAGGGTGGGGGAAGGTTTGAGGCCGTTTGAGGGTTTTCTCCCCACTGGGAGTTTTTTTTTTACCTTATGTACCTGCTATTTGGGTGTTCAGGCCTGGTGTTTGCTCTGTTTGCTCTTTTTGCTTCGTCTCTTGCTTTGCTACTTCGTAAAGTGTCTTTGTGACAGTTCTCTGTAAAAAGCGCTATACAAATAAAATTGAATTGAATTGAAAATTGAAGGTGATTGGTTATTGCAGGGCTCTTCCAACAAATAGTTTCATGGGGACTAGCTTTTTTAAAAATAAATAGTGTAGGTAGGCAACACATTTCTACTTCTATTTCTGGAACAATGCATGTGTGAGTAGTATGTGATGAACACGATAGACATGTTCTTAAAATATCTATAGCTGTTTATTAGGTTTGCAGTTAACTGTCTAGATGCTGACACTTTTTTCATACACATTAAATTTGTTTTTGTTTGGCCTCTGGCCTAACCTAGCCTTTGGCCTTTAATGGCCCTGTAGTGTGAAAAGGAGTGATTCTAGTGAGTGATCATTGTTCGTGAAGTGCATATCTTTGTATGTGGATTTTAGAGTAGGAGTAGTGACACTAAATGCCTGACTGCTCTATGCAATTTCTTTAGGCTGGGAATAGTGAAGCCCGGCCTGACCGAGGACCAACTGTGGAGGGCCAAGTACATTTATGACTCCGCCTTCCACCCAGACACGGGTGAGAAGATGCTTCTGATTGGTCGAATGTCTGCACAGGTGCCCATGAACATGACCATAACAGGCTGCATGCTGACTTTTTACAGGTATGGTCCCAGAGAATGGTTTGTTAAAACTGTTGTACTTTTTAACCTTTAAAAATATTTTTTAGCTATTTGAAAGTAAATAAATACACAAACATTCTGCAACATAATGACACTTCTTCAGTTACATGCACTTGTATCACAGAGCTGTTCAATGCAATACTGTTCAAGGTGAATTTCTGTAGCGAAGCTGTTGCTAAGGCACTTATTTGCATTTTGTTTTGTTGCACATTCATCAGCCTTACATTTAGTCTATGTCCATTGCCAGTTAATAATCAGACATTAATTCAACGCTTGTGAACACAATCTCAGCCATGTTTACATAGTATAAACCAGACTATATCTGAAATTTTTATTGTAAGACCCACAAAATTACATCATCTTGAATTATTTGGCTACTTATGCTTACAAGGATGTGGCATCCCTCTGTCTTAATCATTCTCCTCTGATTCTCCACCCTTGATTTCTCTCTCTGTATCTCTCTTTTTATCTCTCCATTTCCATCATGCATTCTTTGTCTTGCCCTCCTCCACTCCTTCTAGGACAACCCCGGCGGTGGTGTTCTGGCAGTGGGTGAACCAGTCCTTCAACGCCGTGGTGAACTACACCAACCGCAGTGGAGACGCCCCCATCACCGTCAAGTACGTGCACACCACGCAGCAGCAGAGAAAGGAGAGGTCCCTTCTCGGGTCTGTTTCCGGAGGGCGTGCCCTGCCGCGCTCCGGTTCCAGCTCTGGTATTCTGGCCAGTCCGGTGTTAATGCCTCAGCCGCATGCCTTGGGCGTACAGCTGAGGACGCTGTGTCTCGTGCGCATGATGGCAATCACGTGTGTGTTTTGCGTCCATTTTGTAAACAGTGGGAAAGTGACCCACGTGAGAAGGTGCTGAAATTATAAAGTGTGCGTTACCAGAGATAACTCCACAATGCGACCATTGCAGTACATGTTAGAATTTCTGAGGTATATGCCTGAGGTGTACATTTCCTACTGCTGGGTTAAGATTTTAAGAATCTGAAGGGTATGTTCTTTAAGCTTCGGTCACTCTGTGTTTACATGTGTGCTTCATTGCAAGCGCTCAGTGTTTGATTTCGTTCATCTTCTTAGTATAAAGGTTATGGTATTAAGATTATTATTAATCTTGTATTAAGATTATGGATCAAGGTATTAATGTGATACTTCATCAATGTAATTTGAATCAAACAGAGCAATATGTTGGTCATTGCATTGCATCTCACCTGGTGCAGTTTTTTGCAGGCAGAAGGCAGGCTTTGACCTGAGGTAATGCTGTTACTCAATGAGACGGGGACAGCCCTGCCGACTGGAGCACTCCCTGCCTGTGCCGGGCTGTGGCTGATTATGTGCACCCGCGTCTAGCTCACTGCCGCTGTCGGCGAAGGCGTGACTTTTACTCGATGCCAGCCGATAAACTGGAAACCAGAGCTTTAGTGGGGCTAGCCCATCAGCGGTGTCAGAGTTTGTCGCCAGAAAACATTCTGGAACCTTGACTTTCTGCAATCCCTGTCTCATTTGTCTGTTGATGAGATAGGAAGCCTGACAGGAAGATCAGGGTAATGCCCTGTGTGTGTGTGTGTGTGCGTGCGTGTGTGTGTGCGTGTGTGTTTATGAAGTAACACTTGCCTGAAAGTTGGTCAGAAAATGTTCCCGTATTTGGTTTATATGATTGTGTGTATCATGCATACGTGCGTGTGTTTGTGTATGATGTATGACAGTATGGCACTGATGTTTGTAAGATTGTGCATGTGATGCTAAGGAAGTAATAGTCAGACTAGCTAAAAAAAGGAGTCTGGCTGTAGCTCCTCTACTGTTACCACCGATTATTATTAGAATATGCTGTCTGTCACAACGGGTCCTCGGATCTTCAGGAAAGGGTTTCCTTTGTGTCCCACTGCCTACTTAAAAACCGAGGGTGATCAA
Source organism: Anguilla anguilla (assembly GCF_013347855.1). Lineage (NCBI taxonomy): Eukaryota > Metazoa > Chordata > Actinopteri > Anguilliformes > Anguillidae > Anguilla > Anguilla anguilla. Next base: position 18,504,101 of record NC_049202.1, read on the forward strand.
GCACTCTCACTGCAGGCCCCAAAGTTATGGAACGCTCTACCAGAGAGTCTCAGGACTAAAACACGATTGACCTGTTTTACTTGGGTTATTTGTGGCTTACTCTGTGCTTGCACTTTAATTCATCTTTATTTTATGTGATCATTTATTGCTATATATTTTCTCTATTATCTCAATAGGACTTTGAATGGCACTATGAGAAGCACTGTGTAAATAAGAATAATCAATAGGATAATCAAGATGATGATGATGATTATTATGTTAACATGTTTATCTGTGTGTATGTATAATATATGATAGTAAGGCAGTAATGTTTGCCTGTGTGTGTTGCAGTCAGCTGGGTGCTGCCTATGTCAGCGCCACCACTGGAGCTGTGGTCACAGCCCTGGGGCTCAAGTCCCTCACCAAGGTACCAGCACATGTTAGTTACACACGACACGCTGCCTGCAGCCGCAGCGTCACGCGCAACGTTGTCACATTGTTGCAGTAACGCTGTGGAAATGTTCCCAAGCGGTCATGCCTGGCTTGCTCATGGGTGCTGTGCCTTTTTCTGCGTAGATGAGGAAGAGTGTGCATCTGACTTGTAGCTTTCTCCCGGCAATGCTGACATGTAGTGGATGTATTGGGGCTGAGCTCCTTTTAATGGTATATTGCCCTTATAGTCGTAACGCAAACGCCATGTTTGGCGACATTCCCCAGCGTTGCTGAAGTGTGGAAGTGGCGTGAAGACTGCGGTGTGTTTACACGCAACATGGCTTTTGTGTTGGTACTCCTCCAGCTATACTGTCCCTCTAATGTGATGAGCTGTGCTTAAATTCTGAAAGCAGTGTCACAATGTGGCTATTCTGCTCAATAAAACAAGCACTGAGATACTGCAGGTGGCATTGTGGTTTGCGGTTAAGAGAATAGCCTTTTAGACTCCAGCAGAGCATAAATGCTTGACAACGTCCCCCAAATACATTTGGCACAAATAGAAACAAAACAAAGTAACCCTCCGACTGCTTTTGAAGGGATGTAGGCATAGATTCAATTCAATTCACCTTTGTCTTTGTCTTTAACTTGGAAATGAATAAAAGTGTTTTTAGTGCACTTTGTTTTGTGCAATCACATTTTATTCTTTAATTACTAAACTTACCAAGTTGCCTTGGGGGAAAAAACATTTTCATTTCCTTGCCAATCAAATGACAATTACTTATTGAATCCAGGCCACAATATTAAGACATCTGTCATAATGTAGATTGGTATGTTGCTTTGAAACCGCATGTCCATGTGATTCTCTCCCATCCAGCACCTGCCTGCCATCATTGCTCGATTCGTCCCCTTCGCCGCTGTGGCAGCAGCCAACTGTATCAACATCCCCTTCATGAGACAGAGGTGAGAGCATTATGAATATTTTTAAATAATATACATTTACAGTTATGCTTTGTTTTGACTGTATTACAGTCAGTAATAAGTGAACAATCTTTGTTTTCTGTAACGTCGTTTGAATAGCTCATGTCAAAGCAATTTATAAGATTAGAAAGACCAACAGTAGAAAAGGTAGAAAGTAACATGCAAAACACTCAAATTCACAATATGTAAACATTGATTGAAAATATTTTGTATTTGTTCTGTTGTGCTTTTAACCTTATTGCATGCACTGTGTTGAAAGTTAATCTGGATATCTTGAAAATAAATAATAAAAATCTACGCATAAATCCTGCAAAATACATACATAGGTTCACCTTTCTCCGGCCACAGCTGTAAGCACAGGGAACTTGTTCAGTGGTAGGAGTTTACAGCTCGAGTCTGGAGGAGCGCAGGCGGTTCTGGTCCAGTTGCAGAGCTGTGTGGGAGATCGCAGTGGTCAGTTTGTTATAGTGGTCAATTTATTATAGTGGTCAGTTTTTTTCCCTCTCCTCCTCTCCCAGGGAGCTGAAGCACGGCATACCTGTGACAGACGAGAGCGGAAACCGGCTGGGCGATTCCACCATTGCCGCCAGGCAGGCGATCGTCCAGGTGGTGGTGTCTCGGATCGGCATGGCGGTGCCGGCCATGGGTGAGAGATCGCCCCCTGCTGGCTTGGAGGCCACGCTTTCCCCGTCTTGGAATACAGGATTGTGATGGCATTGCATCAGATTGATTCTGTTACTGGCCCATTAACACGGTCTGCTCAGTTAAATAGTGCAACTTTTCCACAGGTTTTGTTTTGTTTTGGTGTGAAAGGGTTTATGTGAAATCAGTCTTTTGTATTCTCTTGTTGTTTTGGTTTTGGTCAAGCGCAACGGTTCACAGGGCTGGTTTTGTCACTTTTTCAGGGTTAGCCTGATGCTGTGAACTTTGTTTTCGACCACAACTGCAAGGTTTCCTTTTCACTCTGGGCAACGTTTTGGGTTTTTTTTTCTTCTCCCCAGTTGTTTGTTTTTTGTACTTTAATGATGGAAATGTTTGTACCCGCAAAGGTCTTTGTCAGGTAAGCCCGATTCCCCATACCTGTTAAAGACCTTTGTAGGTTTACACAAATTGGTCACCATTACGTTCTTTTCTGGGACCATTTAATACAGGGTGTGGGTGTCTTGTTTCTTCAGCAGTCTGAAGGAGCTCCTTAGCTATTGAAAAAGCACAGCCAGTGTAAAAAAGGCTGTGGGTAGGACATTATCGACATGAGTAGGAAAGGAGCCAGGCAGCAAAGCAACATTGCTGTAGTTAGTAAGTGTATGCTATACTGAGCTGAAATAAACAACCCTGTTGTGCGGGAAAGGAATGCAACGTAATGGAGATCAGCTGTCTCTGCACCCAATAGCATGCCTCGCTCTGCTGCTGATGTCATCCTCAGGCCATTTTTGCTCCATTTTGTTTAATTCATGAAGGGTTGTGTTGCAGTGAGCGCACGCTTAGTAATGCCAGTAATTAGCTATAGTGGCCCGTGTCTCCGCCCACCGATCGCAGGCGGGGTACCGCTGTGCCTCCTGGGAAATAACTGCCGCGAGCCACGTTGTGCACGCTGGCCTTTGTGCTCTGCTTGTATCCGTGTACTGCCGTTTTGGCTAGCTTTATACGCTGGTGTCAGGTTTACATGTCTGTCAGTCTTCACGCCCGGGTGACCAGACAAGTATTGTAACCGGAGTCCTTCTGGTCCGTCCAATAGAGAGAGCAACAGTCGGGGGAGGTGGCTTCAATGAGAGCTCCTGTGGTGGTGGTATTATTAGAAGTGTGTCATCAGTGAGCGTGGGATGTCAACAGATCCCCCCCCCCCCAGTTAAGGGACAACATTTTAATTAAAATGAATTCTGTTCTGTTCTACTCCAAAGCTATCCCTCCTGTCATCATGAACGCTCTGGAAAAGAAAGCCTTCATGAAGGTGAGCTGTGGCCAGTGAACACTGCTTTCTGACTTCCTCTTTCTGTCCGCAGCAGGAATGGACCAAGAACTGATCAATATCGCTTCATTTATTAAATATATTGTATTAATATAGATATTATATATGATATAGAAGTTGTGATGATTATTACTATGTGTCATAGTGTTTGCAAGTTGCCAATGATTCATCAGACAAACATTGTCTTATATCATACTAATGCACTCATAATGCCAAGCTATTGTCTTTAAGAGAAACATTACATTGTATCAGTTGCCACTTTGGGTGATCTGCTTGTGCGTGCAAAGAATGTATTTCCTGTAGTGGTAACAGAAACAAGATATTTAGAATACAGGGGTGAAGGGTCAGGGTTGAAAGTTGAAGATGTAAAATAAGCCAGCACCTAGCTTTGACGGTCTCTTTCATTGTGTGTTTCAGCGGTTCCCTGTGCTCAACGCACCTGTCCAGGTGGGGCTGGTGGGATTCTGGTAAGTGTAGTACACACTAAACACACACGTGAGCCTGCTGTCTGTTTGTGCTCTTGAAAAGGAGACAGTCAAGGACTTCAGCGGGAGCCATACAACATAAGCTAGCAGAGTCGTGACCATGAGCTCCCTGAAAGAAACTTCTGAACTATAGGCTACACAAGGCGGCAAATCAGATGGCAGATTGGGAGGCTACGAAAAACGCTGCAGTACAAGGAGTAAAAGGCTGTCTTAGGCCTCAGAGTCTGTAGTTGACTCTGTATGTTGAATGTACAGTGGAACCTCTGTGATGTGAACACATGGAGCCTTTTCAGACCTGAAAGTTCTGCAAGGGACACAGAAATAGACCGGTTTTAAGAATTTGATTCACTCAATGGAATTTTTACTTTCACTGAAGTAGCCTTATTTATTATATGTCCCATATTTGACAGCTGAAAATTTTAGTTAGTTCATAACCAATAATCTGTTCAGTGAAAATTGGGATTTCACTGGAACATCATTTTTTTCTACATTGTGTGATCAGCTTGATGTCTTTGGCCTCTGTTTGAAACTGTTTAATTTTGTTCTGACCCTACCTTTATAGCAAACATTGTTGACCTTGCTGCTGTACCTTGTGTTCCTTTGCAGTAGTACTAAAACATAGGCGCCTCTGTCTAATTTCAATAGTATTGAGTTTTTATCAGTGGAAAGCATTACTTTTTAGCATCTTTGATAAAAAGGAGCTTGATAAGTCAAAATTGCATTTTTTTCTTCCAGTTTCATACCATGTTTGCTTGACTGATACATTTGTACCTAGCATCTTGTTCTGAGCTTCTACTGTTCTTGTTCCACTATTTTTTTTCTCAGTGAATTCATGGTGCAGTTTGTCTTTGTATGCTAAGAATATAACTTGGATTTGTGTTTACAGTTACACAGTCTCTGTTAGTGTATCCAGTGTACAGTCTTCATTTCATATTGTTGTTCGCTGTCATCTGTGTCTTCGCGTGATCAGTAACAAGTTTATGTTAGTGTGTTCAGTTCACAGTCTGTTCGCGTGTTCAGTAAACAGTCTGTCTCTCATTGTGTTCACTCTCTCATTTATTCTACCTCCTCCTCTCCCTCAGCCTGGTGTTTGCCACCCCTCTGTGCTGTGCTCTGTTCCCGCAGAAGAGGTAAGGGTTTACACCTGCCACTCATATTATCTGGTTTGGGCTCAACCCTTACATTATCCAATCATGTGACTTTCCTCTTTTACCCTCCCCTCCCCTGCCGCGCCCCCCTCCCACAGCTCCATGAAGGTCAGCAGCCTGGAGCCAGAACTGCAGGAGAGTATCAGGAAGAACAGCCCTCACACCACCAAGGTGTTCTTCAACAAGGGCCTCTAGGGGCATGGACTGGGTGGAGCTGGGGAATGAGATGGGTGGTGGGGGTGGTCATGTGATTTATATTACTGCCTAATCCCTCAAGAGAATGTATGGGCGCTAGACCAGGGAGCTGGGGGGTGGGGGATTCAGAGCTGAGGCGGAGGGGGTGTGGCCCTAAGCCTGACCAAGCACAACCATGTTGGTTTATTGGGCACAATTGTAAAGGACAAATACCTATGGACTTATTAACGCAGGCCTGGATTCAATCAACAGTTGCCCTTAACTTTGACTCGCTGCACAAGTAAATGCAAATGTTACAGTTTTTCTTCAGAAACTCAGTTTGGTGAGTTAGTTTTACTAATTTCTTGACTCGCCAGACCACGCGAAGAAAAATAATAATTCCTGCTCTTAACTGACAGTCAAAGTTAAAAACAAATGTTGATTGAATTCAGGCCTCAGTGTGTCCGCTTCCCAAACCCAGTCCTTATCCCACTGTTGTGGACTCCCGGTCATCTTGGGCTAATGGCATAGCTGAGGCTTGAACCTGCGATGTTGTGGTTGCTGGGGCCAGCTTGCGTTTGTGGCAAGTACCTTTACTCACTGAACCACGTGAGGAAGGCTTGAAAAGGCTTGGTAAACCAAACACTATCAGGGTTTTATACTCTCATGGATCAACCTTAGGTGTAGCAGAATTTAGTAAAGAGAAACCGCTAGTGAGATGATGTGTGTGTCACACCTGTAAAGCCACAGATGTTTTGACTCGGTGTTAGTGAATCACTCGGATAGGACTCATGAAGGAATAATATAGGACTCAAATTGGACTCTCATTGGATTCACATAATTCTCATGTAATTCATATCACTGTATGATATTACCGGGCTATGCATAACCTATTGGGGCAGTGGTTCTCAGCCCTGGTCCTTCAGTACCTCCGTGTACCTTTCTTACAATCCCATGATTAGCTAAGGTGAATGAAAAACTAAGGAAACAGAAGCAAGTGTTTCTTTTTTTTTTTTACAGACTTTAACACATGGTTTGTTTGGCTGTTTACCATTCGCTTTAGCTTTGAACTCAATTTCCACAAATGGTTCTGTTTTAATTACCAGATGTCCACTTTTAGCATTTAGTCCTTCACTGACTGCAGCTGTAGATCTACCAACTAAACTGTAAACTCTTCCATAAAGAGTCTTTGCCACATCATATTGCAGAAAATAACGGCATTAGTTAGTGTGAGAATTGATCTGACTGATTGAATGTCCTGAAACAAGACCTTAAATTATTATTGAATTCATACTTTGTTACAGGAATGTCTTTCTGAAATGATGGCCTGCATTCAAGTCAACTAACTTTTTACTTACAATTACAATTAAACAGAAGTATTACACATTTTCTTCACAAATAAAAAAATAGTTTTAGTGACAGCTGAAATGGTCAAACTATGTTTGAGATGAATCTTTTTGTTTTTAATTGTTAGTCAGCCTTAAGGACAATTGCTGATTGATTCTCAGCCAGTAGTGCCATTAAGAGGATAAATCATGCCTCATTAGACATTAACAGCTTCAATTAAAAATAAAGAACAGCCCTTGATACTTCAGGAATTGTATTAAGGTCTGAATGAAAACGGCATACACGTGGATACGGCAGAACCAGGGCTGAGAACCGCATTCTAAATGCATACCAGGGTCATGGGTTTCTTTCTTCCTTTTGAGGAAAAGGGAATGTTTATTCCTTTTTTTTCTTTGTTTTGGTGCATCCGTGCCAACGATTGGATGTGCATAGTTCTATTTTTTCCTCACCCATACATTTTCCTTGCCTTAATGATGGGTGATTATGAACAGTGCAGTGTCTGACACTTTTTTGCACGTCTTGGAAGGACCCTCGTTATTTTCTTCTTTGCATGATTATGAAAAATGCAGTATGTCTCTATGTGCTTTGGAGGATTTACAGAGCAACCTTATTCTGTGTGGTACTGGTCTGGCATATCTCCCAGCCTCATTCCTATGTTCCCCTGGCATACGTCCATGTGACACTGGGGAAAACAGGCATTTTCTTAGTTGGACAACTTCTGAAAATATTCAGAGCTTGGTTTTGTCATTCCAGACACAGTAAACAGTATGTTACAGCCATGATAGTAATGAGAGAGCAAACATAATATTTCTACGTCCCAGCAGAAAAAACTGCTTTTAAGACTGATAAACAAAGATTAGTGGATTGTCAGACTAAGCTCGGAGTACAAGTTACAGTTACATTTCAGCCACAGTAAACAATATGTTACAGCCTTGATAGTAATGAGAGAGCAAACATAATATTTCTACGTCCCAACAGAAAAAAACTGCATTTAAGACTGATAAACAAAGATTAGTGGATTGTCAGACTAAGCTCGGAGTACAAGTTACAGTTACATTTCAGCCACAGTAAACAATATGTTACAGCCTTGATAGTAATGAGAGAGCAAACATAATATTTCTACGTCCCAACAGAAAAAAACTGCATTTAAGACTGATAAACAAAGATTAGTGGATTGTCAGACTAAGCTCGGAGTACAAGTTACAGCAGAGAAAGTAGAACAAAAAAAACGAATACCATCGCCAATGCTACGGTCTACCCCACCTCCATCTCCCCTTATGCCAAATATATACGTATATGGAGCTTTTATGTTCAAAATTTGGTGTTTGTAACGATTATATATGTATTGTAAACGGACCTCTGGTTCTGTTATCACAGTAACGTTATTCAGTGTAGTAGAGCATTCCATGGTAATGTTTAGAACAGTACAGTAAACAGTAAAAAAACAAGGTGTATTACTTTCTTTGACCACCAGGAGGGAGCATGCACAGGTTTCTGAAAAAGCATTTGACCAGGGACTCCCAAACCCCATCCAGGAGGGACCCATGTGTATGTTGGTTTTTGTTACAGATAACGTCTTTATCAATTAAATTAAATTAAAGCTGATAAAGTCAGAACATTTTTCCTTAAACGTAAGTGAAAAAATATACACTCTTTATGGAGTCATTTTCCACATTTAAGAAAATAAAAGCATTTGTTGATTTTATTTCAATGATTTTAGAATGTAACAGAATAGAGTCAATCCTTCAACAGATATTAAGTCTCTATTTAAGAATAATTAACAGCTTGCTACAGTCCATGGATTGAAATTGTGGTTGGAACAAAAAAACAGCAAACACAGTGGTTTCTGGGAACCTCTGCTTTAGACCTGTGCAGTTACAAGTAGGAAATAGCCATGCGACATTGTGAATGTGAGGCTGGATGTGAATTGACAATGATTTTGATATTAATCCCAGGAGAAATATGTGGTTGGAACTACCAAGCGTACACCAAGTCAGTGGCCCTTACAAGACGGTTCTCAAATGTGAACCAGGCAGACCACACCCACTCGTGAAATTTCTCATTGTTGGAGATCAGGTGGTATAACTACTGGGCTACTGTGGGTTAAAGACACATGCACACTATGAACTGGCCTTAGTGCATTGTTTTATTTACAGAATGTGTCAGAGAAACACTTAGTAATGTTGTCCAACCAAACATTTTCCCAAAACATCCATTTTATCTCCAGCTTCCTTCTAAGCTTTTTCCAAAACTGCCACTTCTTTAAAATATTGAACACATTGAAAGATATGACTGCGCTGCTTTATGTATGGGTTACCTGTGGCATATTTTACAGGTTATTGAACGCACACGCACACCCACACAGACTGAAATTGAAAAACGGTGTTCAGTTGAATCATTGTGTTGGTGCTCAGCAATTAACAGTCATTTCCTTTTGTATGTAAGTGGAAGGTTAGTTACAGCTCTTTAAAATGTATGAATCAAATAAAATTGAAGTGTATACAGTTTTTAATGTTTCTTCATTATGCATTTTTTCATAGCCCACTTCCAATGAAATACAATGGAGTTCAGTCATTACCATTGTCTGCTTGTACACTTCACCACTGACGCCTTTGCCACAGGACATTCCACTAGAACTGGTATGTCAGTGTTGAGTACAGAAAGCACATTCATGCCGTGAAAAGTTAATATTGGTGACTCTCAGCAAGTTACAGAAGCTGGTCTAAATGCCAAGAATGTGTATGCCATGTGATGTATGAATAACCACAGACTGCCACACCCAGCCTGACAGAGAACATCTAAGCAAAACTTGAGTCTTTGTCAATTTTAGCATAGTGTGTGTGTGTGTGTGTGTGTTTATGACTGCAAACAATTCTCTGTTTCAGCAGAGGGTCCATTTTTATTCAATTTTGAAATGTAAAAGGTTTGGTCTACCTGTGTATGACTGAAAATGTAAACAAACGGCTATGCCACTTTTAGCCAAGTTCTGTGACGGGCAATGTAAAAGAAGTGTACAAGGACCGTATGAGTTACTCTGGTTATGCTAAACACTACTGGTCACATATCTGAGAACAGTTGAGTCTGCTTCAACTGGGTCGACTGCAGTGAGCTTAACAATGACACCCACCCATAAGGAGGAAGAAACCAGCCACAGACCTCCATTTGAAAGCTGAGGGAAGAGCAGACTTATAAATGTAAGAACTTTTGACATGCACTAACAGAAACAGGCTACATACGCATTTATGCCATGAGCCAATCACTGTCCAATAGCAGCTCTTCCAAAATGTACCAATCAGCGGTGAGTTTATTTTGCCAGGGCTCTGATAAATTTAGCAAAGTTGTTTTACTATGGAGAATAGTCTTGTAGTGTCATTCTGTCCCAGGGCATTGTCTGGTCCCCACTGAATTCATTTTAAGCCTGCCAGCTGTCAGTTAAAAAAAATGCTTACTTCTGTTTTTCCACAACTCATCTTGAATTCAGTGATGAAGGTACCCCTTTCACTGCATATGAAGCCTTGTCTCATTTGTCAGCAACTAAGTTATCATTTCTGACAACCAAATGGAACAATCGCGTGTGTGTTTAAGACAAAAAGAGATAGGAATTTTCCATGTGCCACATCCTAAAACGATGGCTACATGTAGTAGATATCCAGTTTTGTGTTTTATTAGGGTTGATACCCAGTTACTCTGTCACAATCTGATCTGATTTCCCATATTTATTATCGTTGTGCAAATACACTACTGGTGAAACATTGTAGTACACTACTTTTCATACTCTGGCTTTAGTGGAATTCAAGCAGTCTGCCATATGTAAATAACTTCAAATGTCACGAGGTAAGAAGTGAATAGCCAGAGGTTAAAAAGAATCTTTTACATCATACGATAGTCACCTAAATTTTGGAGTTCATAAAAAGCCATATTTGGCAAAATAAATGGAACATAATCTTTCCATTTTTACAAGTAAAATAAAATTGAGCTTGCTTTGGACAAACTGGACAGATAGGTCAAGGAGAAGCAACCCACAAGTGCAGCACATCTGTGGGAATTTCTGCAGTAGTGTTGGGTGTGAACTTTCAGAGCCATATGACTGCCTTTGTAGAAAAAATGCCATGAATATGCTCAACAGTTATTACTGCAAAAGGTAACTTTTTATGAATGTACGATTTAGGAGTTTATTATTTTATCTCTGATTGCTTGATAATTGTGGGTGTTCTTAAACCTTTGACCTGTAGTATACATTTTTCCACAGTAATGGTGGTAGGGTGGTGGCTTTCTCTGGGTTGAAAACTGTACCCTTTGCCACATAGCTCCACAACGTAAAGCTAAACTGAGCTAAAGGGAAAAGGTTCCCAGCCAAGGGAACTCCCATAAAAGCTCCAGGGGGTGATATCATCTTTTTCATATTTTTAAATTTTCATAAAAAAGTAATCAAATACCCAAATCACCAATCAAATTGCCCCCTTGAGCTTAGTAACTGGTTCCACAACCTTTACCAGCTGCAACTGCAACCAAACACTTTCTATTATTTGATATCAGCCTTTCACATCGCTGTGGAAGAATTTTAATCCACTCTTTTTTGTACAACTGCTTTAATTCAGTGGTAGGTTTTCGAGCATGAACTGCTTGTTTCAGGTCCTGCCATAGCATCTCTTTTGGGTTAAAGTCAGGACTTTGACTAGGCCATTCCAAAACTTCAAATTTTTTTTTTGGATGTTATATATGGTTTTTTTGCTGCATAACTAAATTATGCATCAGCTCATGGACTGGATATTTTCCTTAAGACTTTTCCAGTACAGAGCAGAAGAGCAGAATTCATGGTTCTTTCAATAATGGCAAGTTGTACAGCTCCCATGACTGCAAAGCATCCCCACACTATCACACTGCCATCAACATGTTTGTCTGTTGGTATGATGTTCTTACTGTGAAATGTTATATTTGCTTTACACCAGACATAATGGGACCCGTTTTGTCCAAAAAGTTCCACTTTTGACTCAACTCTCCATAGAACATTATCCCAAAAGGATCACCCAATTTATTTTTACAGTGGTTTCCACCTTGCTACTTTTCCATGAATCCCATCTTTGCCCTGCCTCTTTCTTATTGTGGAGTCATGGACACTGGCCTTAGCTGAGGCTAGAGAGGCCTGCAGTTCTTTGTATGTTCTTGTGGGATCTTTAGTGACTTCCTCAATGAGTTGTGACTGTGTCCTTGGAGACATTTTGGCATATCAGCTACTCCTGGGAAGATTCACCTGTTCCAAGTGTACTCCATTTGGAGATAATGGCTCTCACTGTGGTTCAGTGGAGTCCCACAGCCGTAGAAATGGCTTTGTAATCTGTCCCAGACTGAAATTTCGACATTTTTTGCCCAATCTTCTGGAATTTGTTTTGACTGTGGCATAGTGTGCTTGTGGAAACTACTTCACTCTGATGGTAAGGTTCAATATGAGTGAGGTTTAGATTCAACAGGGCTGGCTGCAATCAAGCCTGGCTGTTTTCAATCAGATGAATCTAATTATGAATTAAATTTGGTTAATTGGTTAAGTAAAATTACTTTTTCACATTGGTGTTATGGGTTTTTGATAACTTTTTTCATCATATAAAATAATTTTAAAATTGTGTTTACTCAGTTTCCCTTTGTCTAATATTACGTTTTGTTTAAAGATCTGAAACCATTCAATGTCAAACAAGCAATAACAGAAAATCAGGAACACTTTGTCACGACACTGTATAAATAAAATTTATATACCCAAGAATACCAGACCCACACAAGCAAGGGTGGGAGGCATTTGTTAAAGCCTCAGTTTATTCATCAATATCAGTTTCAACAGCTCTGTAATGTGTGTGGTCTGACAGGGCCATGCGTATAAGCATCAAGCCTGCCTCCTCAGGAGAGTTTAGACACAGGCCATCATTAATACATCACACAGCCCATTTTAACAACACAGCCACAGAAGCAAGAAGAAACCACATGATGTTGAAAGAAGAAAAAACCGGATCCAACTTGAATTTAATTCATTACACAAACAGTGAGCCAGAGGTCCAAAGATCTCAGAAGTCCTCCCAAAAGAGAATATTGTGTTCTCACAGAACAAATGTTTAGCATGTTGCTCACACTGTACACACAAACTATTTTTCCACCAACTCCACTGGCAGGCGTCTTACTGCTCTCAGAACTTCCAGGATGTTGACCTTATCCCCAAACTCCATCTCACGGTGCTCCATGACAATACCCTGTATAATAAAAGCCAGAAAGTGTTCTTATTTGGGTTCAATTTTCCATATCATCCTAGATTAGAACAGGTGGTTGTGTTCCTTGACTCATCTTACTGCTCCGACATCCTCTGAATCAGTGAGAAGGCATGCACAAGCACCGCCCCGGAAGCAATGTGGATTGGGTGCCTTACCTGCTCGCCGGCTCCAAAGACGTACACCGCCCCCAGCACAAAGCCCTCTCCGCGCACGTTGCCCATGAAACCATTCCGGAACGCTCTCAGGCCACTCCTCCACACCCCCAAACGGATGAACGCAGAGAGGCCCATTTTACGCTCCCGTGGGCCATAGAACCGTTTCTGCAAAAGACAATATTGACCGTTGGCTGCAAGAGAATGGCTGCTCGCTTACAGATTTGTGAGGGAAATCCTAAAGTAATTGCCGAGTGTGCATTGCCCGATGTAGCTACCAGCCACAGTCGGTGGGGCTCATCCATGCACCACTGTGTGGAGCCTTAACCGAATGAGCCACCCAGCAGCCATGCATACATTTTTAACATAAATTTCAAATACCATAGATTGGTCCATGATATTCCATGTTATTGACATAAGGGCATCAACAGGAAAACAAACTATGCAATAGTTGTATCCCTTACACCCGTGTTCGGTTCGGTACACTCAATGAGGAGGTCGGAATAAGGCAACAAGCAAGCCAACATTCCTTCAGTTCAGCAGAGAAAGCCTGCTGGTTTTATGGATTAGTTAAGCAGGGATAGCAATGCAGTAGCACAAGTAAATACGTTTCACAACTTGCACTGGAGTAACCTTCTTTGCTGTCAACTCTGCCATTGCAGCCAGGAAGCCCCCTTGAGGATCACTGGTTCTGGTGCTAGCCGTAGCATTAAAAAAATCTGCCTGTAGGACTCATAGGGCCAACATAGCTCAGGAGGTAAGACCGGTTGTCTGGCAGTTGGAGGGTTGCCGGTTCGATCCCCGCCCTGGGCGTGTCGAAGTGTCCCTGAGCAAGACACCTAACCCCTAACTGCTCTGGTGAATGACAGGCATCAATTGTAAAGCGCTTTGGATAAAAGCGCTATATAAATGCAGCCCATTTACCATATTAGACTCCCACACAATTAATTTTTACAGCACTACATAGATACTTTGATTATCCTCCTATAACATTTTCAACCATCACCTTTATGTCCAAAAATATCTCCCCAGCAAAGTATGGCCTGAAGTCCCGGACCTCTGTGCCAATGTCTTCCTTCACCACGGCGTAGAGGGGGACCCCAAGCTGGTCCAGCTGGGGCTTCAGAGAGGACAGCTCAGAGGCCTCCTGCCGAGAGAGACAACCTCAATGTACCCAAATTGTGTACTCAAATTTTTGAATACATGCTATATCCCTGTGGGGGGCTAGACATGACAAACCATCACCAATGTAGGCTGGAACACACACACACACACATCTAAAAACAATAGGACCCACATCCTTAACCTTAGAAGGAAAGAAAAAAGTGCACTGTAAACTGGAATGTACACCCACACCACCTAATCTGCTGTATCAACCTGACCATACATACCGCATGCACTTTACACCCGTCACATCCTGGCCTTACAATCCAATGTCCAATTCCTCCTCTGGCTTTAAACGGATAGGAAGGTGCACGCAGGCAGGCACGGACACACACGCACACGCACACACGCACACGCACACGCACACAGTTCACCACAGCCGTTACACTTTAATACATGAAAAGCATTGGAACAAAGCACCTCTCTGCACAAGAATCATCCAGGGCGACGCACAGCCATGATCACAGCACCAGACTCCTGCCACAGTGCTTTCGCTTTAAATGTTCTCTCCTCTGCAAAAGAAGCAGACATGGAAAATACATCCACACATATTGAATTTTCTGAAATTCCTCCAATGCTCCTGCACTGTGACCAAAAAAATAAAAATACAATCATGGGATTCCCTTAAGGGCAAGAAGAAATAATGAACTTTCAGGGTTCTTTACAGCATTCTACTAGAACAACTAATGCAATAAATGAAGCCATCTGTGTATCTGTATTAGGCTACTTGTACCATTTCAAAAAACAGGTAGCCACTACTACTACCACTGCTGCTGCTACTGCTACTACCAACAACAACAAAAACACAACTCACCCCCATCCAGTGATTTAAGGTCTGCATCTTCCAGATAGTTCAAATTGGCCGGCAATGGTTTAATCAAAAACAAATCTGTAAATCCACGCAAAATGCCGTCTATGAACCCAAACACGGCTCCCAGACTCTGGGTCAAAATCTCCATGCTGATGCCTTTCTCTCTTAAGGATCACAGGCTACACTGAAAACGAAAATGATTGAAATCCAAACTTATTTATTAAAAAAAAAAAAATAGTAATACTGTATCAGCCGCAGCCCGAGGCATTATCTGTTAACGATTAGGTTTGCACCCGTTTGCCTTTACCAAATCATGACGCACCTGCAAGACTGGTTCACTTTACTTCCTATTTCACAGGCTTTGAGCCTTCTTATTGGTAGGCGATCCAATCAAGATACACGCCCACGAATTTGACATTAAGCCTGTTCTTTATTTCTCAACTTCTGATTCCTAGGAAAATGTGATCAGAGGGCTATCTGTTGAAACTTGATAACGAACCATCAAACTGAATCACAGATGAATAAAATCAGATATTTAACCGATCTGTACTAGCTTGCCTTGTCGCCAATCATTATACTAGCTACAGTTCAAATGGAACAAATTGTCGCCTCCCTGACGTGACAGCTTTTGTGACCACAGTTCCCACCAGAAAACAGAAGTCCACGCAGCCGAACCAAGCAAACTGGCAACGTTAGCCTGAGACTTCAGTTACGAAATCTGTAATATGAATGCCCTCATTGTGCTACACAAAAGCAGCATTGTACAGAACAATTACGTTGTGTGAAAGTGACATTTCCCCCGTTTGTCTCAAGTAAACATACTAAGCCATAAATAAATAAAAAACTTTATTTCCTACTACACCGCACTTATTCCTCTACAGACATTTTTCCCTGGTGGATTTCCGGGATGGTATAAAAAAACGACTTCAATTTGTCACTTAAGGCATTACTTATAAAAATGAGCAATTGAAGGAAAAATTGATGTTGGTGCACATACCAAAGGATTCACAATAGCCATGGTGGTACAGTAGATTAAAACAGTGGTTCCCAATCTCGGTTCTGGGGGACTCCTGTGTATGGTTTTTGTTTCAACAACAGTTTCAATCCCAAAATTTTATTTGGTGCTTTTCATGTTTAGAGGGATTATTTACCCCCTAAAGCCATATTATGTAAGAAATAGCTATGCATGCTATGAATAATAAAAATCCAATGTTCACAATATACTTATTGTGCTATTTTGCAAACAATTTAAAAATTAAAGCCTGAGGTGAATCAATAGGCTGCACAAATTTACACCGAGGATGGGAACCACTGGATTAGAACCACCTGAAATGAAATTCCATTCCAATGAGTTGTTATTTGATTTCATTAATCCTCATCTTCCTCCTGAAAAATAAAGTAATTCCATTTTCGTTTGACAGTGGTCTTGTATATTTGACAGCACCACACAATCTTAAATTGGAAGCCATAGATCTAACGCAATTAGTAAGTGGTGGTAATGTAGTTAGAGGAAATCAACTCAGAAGACCCCAGTTGTGGTAACTATTGTTTAGTCCAAGTGAAGGAACTTGACCTTACTGTGTATAAGTGCAAGTTTGGTCTAGCCCAGCAACGGCCCACGTATCTCTCTTTCACTCAACCCTCATACGGAAATGAATGACGATCCATGGGTGGCCCAGATCAGGCAACCGGATCTGGATCACCCATGGACTGTCATTCATTTCTGTATGTGGGTCGAGGGAAAGTAAGTTATGTTGGCCATCACTGACACCCCAGGCAATAGCATGTGTATAGTATATAAACAACGTACTGTAAGTAGCTGTCACCTTTTTGGTATTAATTGAACTCATAGAACCCAGATGTCAATCAACAAAGTATAACTTAACAGAGTTTGAGTGCGTCGAAAAAGCAAGTGATCACACCAGTGAGTGCATGATGGGTGGTGAAATCCAGAACTTGATATTTTGAAGTGATTCTGACATGGTTAGACTCAAACATTCTGAGGTGCTCTTCTTTTTGAATGCTCCTCTGGTTTCATTCTAGACTACAGTTACTGTATGCAATAACCAAGGTCTATTTCTCATATGGTGTTTTTCAGTCTTCACAGAATCAACAGCCTTGTTCAATGTCCTTTGTTTTTAAAGAGAGCTGGCACTCTGCCCTCCTTAAGATTTTTTTTTCTCTCCAAAGAATTCAGTCGAGGGAAAGCAGGGATTATGGATAGAGATGGGATAACAGCGTAGGGTGCTGTGGTCCCATGTCACAGTGCTGGCACTCAAACTCGCAGCCACACAGTTTATATGTGGGCTGAGAGTCAGCCACGCTATATCATCTGTTTAATGGTAAATTAATTAACCTAGCACCTTACACAGCAGCATACTTACACAAAAGACAAGCACTAGCAAATCTACCTGCTCAGACATCAGCTAAGGTTTTACACCCTGTTTTGCTCCAAATGACCCTGTGATATTCCATAACCAAAAAAATGGTGCAATCGTGCCCACCAATCTGTGCCAAAGGCAGCACACTGCAACATGACAAACTGTGACAAAGGGCAGACGGACTTTCAATAATGGAACTTCTGTTCTGTGTGCACTTTTAAAGGAGATGATTAAGAAACATCTGACTTGCCTGCCCGAGGGTTAAGCATGCAGAAAGAATTACTGACCTCATTTGACTCAGCACATTGTTACTTTATTGTGAAACATTTCTTTTTCAGATGTTAATGTGGTAAAAAACTCTAATATTTGCCTCAAGTCTTACATGTGCTACAGCACATAAATATAAATGGTATATTTGTTGACATTTCTCTTTCATTCATAACACAAATTTTAATAGTTAAATTTTATATTTTTACACTTCTGAAATTACTATGAAAATGGTGAAGCAGATTCCTTTTCAGTTTCACTATCCTTAGTGTGTGACAACCAATGAGAAAAAATTAGGAGCCCAGAGGGACCCTGTGGCCTGTTCTCCTGATTATATGCTCTTGTGTTCTCATATTCTACTTAGCCTACATTATTTCTATCTAAAAATCAGCTGCAATATTTATCTGATGCACTTAAAGTTTAGTTTTAGAAGACTTCAATATTTCTTTGAGTAGCTTCTTTAGGGAGTATCCATCATTATCTACAGTAGCCAGCATATCTAAAAGGAACATAAAACACCATAAAACAACAATGCTCAGACATTCCGGAATTAAGATTGCCACAGTAAGGTTGCAAGGTTACAAGTGGACAGGGCGAAGGTTGTTGGTTTCTCCACAGTGAGATTCAAAGAACAGAAATGTCTGTCCTGGTGCTGAGTGCTCACTGACCAAGCCTGTTTCTGTCACATGGTACATCCATGTGAGATTCACAGATGCCACTCCTGTACTCAATTCACCATTGAATTTTCTATGTATAAGAACCATCCGGGGCATCTGGGGAACGTTCACAGTGACCTTTCCATCATCCTAGTTGTCAGCAGGTGGGTTTTCATCTTCCTCCTGTAGGGTCTTGTCCCCCTGCCCCCCATCTGGATGATTCTCGCCTGGTTTGGGAGAGTCATTTCCTGGCTCCATCACTGGCTCAGCACCTGTGATCGGCATGGACTCGCCTCCCTCAGGTTTATCAGTTTCCTGGTTCAGAAAAAAAATCATTAGCAATTAAGTTCAAGCGCTTCTTTTTCAGACGCAGATTGGCACATTGATTTCGGACACTGCGAAACTCGTCAAACTACTCTTGCCATAAAATATACAAACCTGCATTTAATCATGGATCAGAGTAAAGGAAAAATCTTGATTTAATCCAGGCCAATGTCTTGACAACTGTTGCTTTATTTTTTGGAAAATGGATCTTCTCACCTTCTCTTCATCCTTTTGATTTAGAGTTTCAGCTTTCTCCAGGGGTGCTTCAGCAGGCTGTTCAGTGTCTGGATGTCCTTTGTCTGCTTTTATAGATTCACTCTGTAATTCTGTGGCTGAATCTATGTCTGTAGGAGCAGAGTCACCCCCTGGTTCCGTGCTGGGCTCTGTGTTCGCTGGCTGAGCTGAGTCACTTCTTTCAGGCTCACCGGTGTCCTGTGAAAAGTAGAGAACCAGTAACTTCCGAACTCTCCATGCACCTGTTGATCTTCCACAATGATTATCCCTACACAGGTGTTCTGAGTGTTTTTTAACCTATCCATGTTGGCTGTCTAAACAAACATATTCAGACTGTTTATGATCAGTCCTCTCAATTACACGTGCAGTTGCGTCGAATAAACTCTCACTGCATTTCCCTGGACTAAACTGTCCTGTTTTGTTTGATTTCTTTTGCTCTGTTTATCTGCATTACCCAACTGTCTTCTCTCTCTTTTCATTTGTTTTAAGTATAATTATATTACATTTGATTCCTTCTTGTTCTGGGCAGCCATTCATGTAAAATAAGCGGGAACCCACTGATGATGTCATAAGCACTACAGGTATTTATAATCTCCGAAAAATGTGCTCCATTGAACTGGCAGCTGAAAGCATCACGTTGTCTTCCCTCAGACTGACTGAGACATTTTGTCCCACCAGAGGTGTGTCATTCTCATGTTTTCTCCTCCCCAGGATGGCCCTCTCTGGCTCTGCCATTGGCTGTTCATATCTATATGGAGCATGATTGCATTTACCATCCTCATGGCAATGAATGTATTTAAATTAAAGGTTGAGACAATGGTAAAGCAATGCTATCATCACTTAGCTGTTTAGATCTCATCTATGGTTTTGTACTTCCCGTCTCGGTTTTACACATGTAGAGCCATTTCTATTAATCTTTTGCACTGTGTACACACAGAGTATCCTTCCTTGGCATGTGTAACAGTGGCTAGGGCTACTGCAGCGTTCACACTATGGCTCTTGCTGGCTGATCTTCACAACCGGAGATAGAATACCCAAGAAAACTAATTCCTATAGCTTCTCTTGGAATCATAAAATATTCTGTAGTAGATGTTCACATAATAATAATAATAATAATAATAATAATAATAATAATACATTTTATTTATTGCTGCTCATGTCTATGCACTCTGCTACTATACACGCACCCAGCATCTCCAAAGGTCAGTCACACACTGAAGGAAGCTCATCCTGTGTTGTCCCCATAGCGAGGGGTGGTTTGATTTTGTGTTTGAACTGTTACCTTTTCCTTCGCTTGGTCTGCGGGAGGCTCAGTTTCATCCCCAGGCAAGTCCTCTGCTTCAGCTTGGGAAGTGCCCCCCTGAGGGGACACAGAGTCCCCCTCTGGGACCTCCACTGGCTCTGCTGCAGAGATTGCAGTAGGTCCAGGGGTGCCTTTGTCATCGGCCACCTGAGAGAGACCCCCACACACTGAACCACTGTAAAATGCACTTTTCCTCAGATCAAAGCAGGCAGCTTTGATATCAGCTCCCCACACTGCACTCCCCAAGCTGAGAAGCAGGAGGCAAGTGCAAGCTGGTAGTGGGACGTGGGGAGGTGCCCTCCCTGGTCCCGTAGGCCTTAGAAGTCTGATGTAACTCAAGAGCAAAAACCCATATTTGGATTTCAGGATCAAAAGAGAATTTCTCTATGGAGACAATGAATGGAGTTTCACATAACTGTCCCCATCACAGTCTGTGATTTAAGCTGGTGTTCAAAACTTGGAGGTTTTTAACCGCACGCATTTGAATTGACACTGGATCCACGGTTCTGTGACAAGGCCTGTCAAACGGGACCCAGCGGCTAGTCAAATAAATCTAAAGAATACTCAAATAACTTAAAGAAATGACTAATGAAACAGCAACAACAAGAAGTGATACTTACAATGATATAAACAACAGTAAAAAATAGAAAAATGTACAAGTTATTACAAGAACGGGTAACAGCAAACGGTTTAAGCAAGTGAATGGTAGGTCAAAATACAGCCCTGTGTGTTGTAATTGTACAATTGTTCATCATGGGTGGGCAAACCACTTAGCCATTCGCAATTTGTTTGTTTTTTTTTATAAAAATTTTTTATATTATAATAAATGGGTGAAAAGCATTTTTTTTTTCATTAAAAAAAAAAACAAACATCCAAATATCATAATTTACTCGGAAGGAATGAGGAAAAACTCCATTCATTTCTCCCATAGGCCATCTGTTTTCTAAACCTCAAAAATGCTAACGAACCTGAAGGGAATGATGACGCGGCTTCTGAGGCCTATTAACAATTTAATTTGTAAGATAACAGGTATGTGATTAGAATGTTCTTACCTGAATGCTGATACTAGTGTTGATGTAACAATCACTGCTGGTAATAGAAAGCAATGATCTATGACACTGACTTAAAATTTTGGGAGAAAAAAAACATTCCAAAACAACCTACTCATCCATGAGTTACAGTAAGTCAACTATACACCGTGAAATTGGGAGATTTATTACTTCGGGAGATTTTATTGGGAGATTGATTACTATTTATTACTTCCATATTTGGAGTACTGTTCTATCTATTCACTGAGATAAAAAGTTGAGCAAATAAAATTATTTATCATATGAAATGGACAGGCAATTGGACTGTTGCAGGGTCGACAGAGAGTTGCACATGACAGAAAACAGACACCAAATAAACCAAAAACCACACAAGGTCTACCCTTGCCAAAGCGCCCAAAGTAGCATGGGTATCGTGCAGGAAGCCAGAATGACACCACACTCAATGTAAGGGACAGGAGCAAATCACCCAGAATGCAACAGGGCAGAAAGGAGTTCTCAGCAGAAATGAAAAACCAAGCAAGAACCAATGCCTTTTTATTAGTGCTAATGGCAGCAGAGTCAATCTTAAGCATTTCATTTAGAAACACCGAAAACGACAGAGACAACGGCGGTGATGGGCCTATCAGATTTTGGCAGTTATTTTCCATAAACAAGAAGGCCTAGATGTATATCTGTCACCTCCTTCTCGGTGTGATCCTCCACTACGTCTTTATGGGCATCTTCAGCACTGTCCGTCTTCTCTTCGGCAGAAGTTTCCTCTCTAGGCAGCTCCTCTGTCGTCGCACTTCCTGTGACTTTATCGGCCTCTGCACCCTCAGCCTGAGGTACCTGCTTGAGGTTGGAGTGAGATAAAAACCAAGCTGATTCACTCTCCGTCTGGACCCTCACTACATCTGTCCTTCTTCTTCTTCTTTGTCATTTTCCTTTGCTATCCCTTTGCCCTTTAACTTCTAGCCATTCCAAAGGTGCTTGCAGGCTTTAAAAAGCTTGCTTTACCCTTTGGTTGCTTTTTACACCAGAACCTGAGGCTGTATCAATCGTGGTAACCTGCTGGAACCTTTAGCATTGCACTAGGACGATCCACCTTGCAGGGTGTGAACATTTGTGTAAGGATAATGAAGTCTTATATATTTAAAACTTTTTTTTACTTTCTTTGAACTCTTTTAAACCATCTTTAGGGCTGCTCCTAAAAATCCTACCCAGCATTGTGCTGTGGCCTAACAAAGAGCTTTTCCTCCCCATCCACTACCTCCAAAAAAACAAAAAAAAAAAAGAATGCAATCCATTATTATTATTATTATTATTATTATTATTATTATTATTATTATGAAAGCAATAAAGTAGCTAGGTACACAAAAATGTCAAGGGTGAACTGTGTCAATCAAACAAAACAAAAAAAAAACATGCAAATTCATTCAAATGAAGAACGCTGTAATGACGTACCCCATCCCCTGCTTCCTGCACTGTGGCAAGCTTTGGAGGGGCAATCTTCATTGACCTCTCCAACGACATCCTCTCTGGGGTCGGTACCCGTTCCACAGGCTGATGGAAAACAGCACATCTGCTACATTACTGCACACAACACGAAACATAATCTATGAATACAAATCACACATCACATTGATTCAGGTGACTGTTTACATGGATTCAGGCTTTTCAAGTGGAATGGACAATCCTTAGTAAACAGGCTGCAAGACAAATGCACGTAGCCTCCATTCCAGACCTGGGCCATTTCTGAGGCCTTGGGGAACCCCTGCTCTAAAACACATCTCCAGCCCTCCCCACCCTCAGCTGCTCCTGTGACGCTCTGATCTGGTCCGCCTCCTCCTGCATCCGCCGCAGCTGTTCAGCTTCTGCCTCGGCCTGCCGGCGCTCCTGCTCCAGCTGTTTCTGGTGCTCCTTTCTCTAAGGACGATTACAACACACGAATCGCTGTTGTCCCTCAAAGGTAACTTTGTCTTCTACATGAAGAGTTTCAGCAATTAGCAAAGTTACATATTACCCTTTGGGCTGCTGAACACGGCTTAAAATGACTGTGAATGGTCCCATTTATACAGTTGAATATTTTGTTAGGTAATTCAAGTACAGTTAATCTCAGAAACTAGAATAACAATATGCACTGCCAATCCACATCCCTCTGGCCGAATAGCACATTTTGTGTATCCCAATCTCTCTTGCAGCCCAGGTGATTATTATTTGTGTATTATGTGCTGATGGTTTCAGCCCCATCTCTGGTCTGAAGCTGGCAAGACTACTGGATATCCAATCACCAGCAGTCTACCAGGGGTGTAGCACAAAATTCTGGGCCCTGTGCATATGCAGTCACTGTGGGCCCCCTTCAAATTGTAAACCAAAGCAAACTTTTTAGTCAAGAACTTTGGAGTCCCCCAACTGCCCTGGTTGGTCAGTTCCACTCTTCCCCCCCACAGAGACGGCCCTGGTCACATTTTTGACAGAAACGTACCTTCTCCTCGTAATCCATATTGACTTTGTATTTGTATATCCATTGGGCCAGGAATTCGATTGGGTCCACGGGTCGCTGCTCAGCTATTTCAGCTAGTCCCTCCACTAGACACTTCCCAAGGCTGGTTTTCAGATACTCGGAATCCATTTTGCTGGAAATTAATAACACTGTTAGAGGTTTCTGAGGTCTACTGTAGATGAGCTAAGTTAACGTTCTTATTTTAGAATACTTGTATTAAAATACTGTTCAGCTACCATGTGCCGATACCATAGCTATCGTTATATTAGTCAAGGTACACAGCTTGATTAAACGTCATGGCCATGTTTGACAGATTAATAAAGAAACAACGAAGTCACCTTAACTACCCGACTTTTTATAAACAATTCCTAATTCAGAATTTAGAATCGTGAATTAATGCGTAAAAAATAACAGATTTGTATAGGAAGTACATGGCTAAATGTGTGTAGTCTAACTGAGATTATTATTATTTTATTTTACCAAAACAAATCATTCTATCTACAATAGCTGCCTTCAGGAGCAAATCTTACATTGAACAATTGTGTAAAATGAATGCATAACCAGATAATACCTGAATTACTACAGTGAGCGGTAGCTATCAAATTAACAACACCTCTTACTGTCGACAGCGGGTTAGCGTCCAAAAACGAATCCCATCTCCATGGAAACGGTGCACCAAGGTTAATCTTCCTTCCAGGACAGCCAGGCTGTGCGACATGGAAGTTGTTCCTACAGCAGTGTCCCCTTCGGCTGTCAAGCTAAATATCACTTTAATGAGGTAATTCGTTTTTCATTGTGTTTAGCCAGTTCGTGAATTTGAAATAGCAAAAGCAGCACCAGCTAACTTTTGCATTAAGACAACTTGTTTATACAGCTGTACACACTTTAAAGCGCCAGTTTGGTAACTTGCTAACTTTTCAACCTTTCACGAAAATTCATCATCATAAGTGGGGGAAGGACAGCCGTAGGATCCATTCTGATCATATTTGAATTTAGATCGTTAGACTCTCCAGAAGTGGCTGCATTCTGTTGCAACGTTTCATTGACACCAGTGATGTCCTGCCTGAATTGAATGGCAGAGTAGGTTCACCACAGCAGGGAGTTCGGTGCTCCAGCCTCATCTACTGGCCAAAACTAGCCCAGTGGACCATGCACTGTAGATATTTGTTGTACGCGATTGCCCTTGAAATAACGCAGTTTAGGTGTAAACGTGCTTCGTGCTATTTACAGTGACGTAATCTGCTGAAGAGCCAGGTGGTTGGCATTGAAACACTTATTTTGCTCTATTTATTTTTGTATTGTAATGATTACATTTGGATTGTTGCTCATCCATTTTAACAGAAAACTCACTATTTGACTAACTCCAAATTTTCACTTTTTGGTGGCAAATCTTTAGGAATACAGTAAATAAGATTAATGCAGGATTTGTGACTTTGGTCCTCTGTGTGTATGACAACCTCATTATGGTGCTATAATTGATTAATTGATTTAAATATCCGTCCATGTATTAATGAAGACCATTGATAGCTAAACTTACTATTCTTCAGTGCTGTTCATGAAAGTTTAAAAATGTACACTGATACGTGGAATGGTAAAATGTGTGTATCACTTTATTAAATGTATTAAAGCGATTGCAAAGTGGCTGAAAATAGTTGAACCCCCCCCCCCCCACACACACACAAATTATCACACCCACTATATCATCAAATATCTATTCAAAGTAATGCCAATAACGGTAATTACACTCCTTTCGAATCAGGCATTTGAACTCCGCATTGAAAAAAACCTCAGGATTGTTTGGGCGTGGTTGTGTTTATAATACAGTACAAGCAAGGGTTTACCTAAAGGAAATGTGGTTACAATTCACAATTGGGTTACAATTAATCCTACAACACAAGATGGTCTAGTCGTTTTTACTAATCCTTGCATGATCCAGTGAAAATCCTATTTTGAGCAGTGAGATTAATTTGGTCCCAATTGGACTGAGATGCTTCTTGTGTAGAAGCAAATTTTTTGTTTTAGGCCAACAATAAAATACATGATTGATCTTGCTAAAGTCTTGATTGAAACCATGAATATTGCATGAGTTTGACCAGGTGTCATCGTGCTGGGCTAGGGGAAGGGGAAATTCTTGCAGCCACACTAGTTGAGACTGAATAGCCTGGAGTTAAATTGAAGGTTATCATGCTATAAACAAATTATGACAGATTTCTGCTTGGTCATTCAAGTATTATGAGTTTACTTTGAAACATCGCACACCTACATTTTCAAATGTAATTTCCCCACAACTTATGCAAGTATTTCAACCAAATACTTTCCCCAGGGATTTTGGCTTGGTTGAGGTATAATTCATATTTATCACTTGCAATATTCACATATGACAGCAATGTTTGCAAGACAGATTATTCATCAAGCTCTCTTTAATGAGAATGCTTCTTAATATAAAACTATAAGTTCTGATGCTGTCTAGTCACTTCAGCCAGACAACACGTCACCCAATCGCCCTTTACTGTTACAGCGAATAGGTGATATTCATCCTCCGACAGTCTTCAGTCTACATCATCACTGGGGTGTTGATGCTTTTTCAATACATCATTGAATGCCCCTCCCATAATCTACTTAAACCGCCAGCATGGAAATGTTATTTATGAGAGGGAACTATTGATAAACATGGTCCCCATTTTGTTTTCAGCTGCAGCAGCTGTATTTTTAGGGCCATGAAACTAGAGATCGCCCCGAGTAGATTGCTATGGAGAAGAACCGCTGCTGGTGGGCCCGTCGAGGAATGTGCTGAGAGCCCATTCGGGGTGACACCCCACCCTGCAGCTGCTGTGTCCCTCTACACGGCTGGAAGCAGGAGAGGAAAGTAGATTTCAGACCCCCAGCAGTGGAACCAGTCTTGGCACAGCTGCCCATATATGCCTCCTTTTACACCCACCTGGTCACGCCTAGGGGGCTCAACCACTTGCACGTGTGCTGTAGCAGATGTTGGAAAAACATGTTGTCTGATGACAGGTAAATTTGAAGTTTATTTGATCAGAGGTTAATTTTAAGGTTATTTGATAGTGTTGATGACGATGATGATGATGATCATGATCATTGGATCCAAATGATATAGTGAGGCTTGTAATATGCTAATCATGTGACTGCAGGCCAGGATACTTTTAAGTTCAGCTCAGAGCTCAGGGACCACATGTTCTCTGGTCAAGAGTTCAGTATTAATAGTAATAATAACAATACCGCAAATAAGAAGAATGAATGATCATTGGTTGGAGTTGACATTTTGACAATTTAGTTTGGTTTAGTATACAAGATAAATTATATGAACATAATTTTACTTCCATCTTCCCATGTAAGTAAATTCTTAAAACTGGAAGGGCTGTTCCACAATCTGGCAGAAATATAGTTTAAATGATTGGCCTCTTCTACTCTCCTTAAAGATCACATGACTGCTGAGGGGCTCTACTTGTTAAGGCACTGGGTTCCTGTGTGTGGATGAGCCCATGATCTGGTATCTGATGCTGTTTTTGGCTTTTCTGATTGGCCAGCAGAGGCCAGCAGCCCATAGCGTACACACATGAAGAGCCAGGGAATTGCCCCGGTCGGGTTCTACTTTGCGGGAGTGTCCTCATCTCATTGTGTGAGGGAGAAACTCCTCTGGCTGACTGGGTGCCTCTGGCTGATGTCTGCCTGTGTCAGTAGCTTGTAACATTCGCTCCTTAATGGCAATGATTGTTCAGTTCATTTGATGGATATCATAGTGGTGACTGGCAGCATGCATTTTGGAGGACAGTGTGCTTTATGGCTTATATGTCTGAACAACATGACAAATATTTATATTGTTTATTAAAGTGCAATAAGCTTATGAACTGGAATTGGAATGACCAAAAGTAGAATTTAATTCAGTGTAATAATAATAATAATAATAATAATAATAATAATAATAGTAGTAGTAGTAGTAGTAGTAGTAGCTTTTATTTGAATCGTGCGTTTCTCAAACCCATGTCATTTGCGGAACATGAAAGACTCGTTCAGCCTCCACCAGCTTCCAAAAAAATACGCTAAACACTGATTCCAAAGCATTGGATTGTCCTTGAATTAAATTCCTTTGATTCAGATTTAAATTCAAATTATATATCCTGTCATTTCTTTCAATTCAAATTCAAATCCAAGAATTGAATTGGAATTAATTTGGCTGAAAAAAATTGTGGTTGAAAATTAAAACATAACATCAAATAGGAGAACCGAACAGCTCTGCTCTGGTCTGAAACTATTTTCCTCTCACAAGATCATGTTGACAGATTAAGACATACAATACCTCTGTAAATCAGATGAACTGCCATGGGCTCAGATCTCCTGTGGCTATGATGTGTGTTAAATTAGTATGTAGTTACATTGCTTACATTCAGTTAGGTGTGTTATAAGTGTGGTGTGGTAACTCGTGTGCTTACAGATTTCAGCATTCATCATGAAACACAGAACAACATATTGGTTTAGTCCAGTCATGACTATTATTACATGTATTTACTGGAATATGGATTTCAGTATGTACGTGTGTGACACCAAGCTAGTGATACAAATATAGAGAATAACCGATTGTCATAGAAGTATCCAAAGCCTATTCTCTCTGGCTTTGTTAAGGATCAAGCATGCCCAACCCCCATTCTCCCATTATAAGGGAGGGCACTGAGGTTGGGTCTCAGGTTAGCATTGGATTAGGAGGACAGCTCAATCAGTGAAGAGTTAACAGAAACTCACCTAAAAATTTTAATCCTCCCCCCTCCCTCCCCTGCTGGAATGGACTGTCCCATTGGTTCACATGACCTGTGTAGGATTCCCACCCTTCCATATATAGGAGTATGTTGTGTTTGGAGACCCCGCAGCCCCAGTTCAATAGACCGTTATCCCACCAGTGGGGAGCAGACAAGCCTCGCTGCTTCATAGAGACACACACGGGGGAAGTTTAGGTACGCCTCATTGTCTCGGCCTGCTTGCTGGAGGGACGGAGCGCATTCCTGTCCATTTGTTACGCCGCTTTTGTAGTTGTTCTTCGAACCGTGTCGAGCCAGCGGTCCCTGAGACATGAACGGTCCACCAAACGGCTGGTATGACTGCCTGAACGATGAGGGGGCTTTCATGTTCACCTCGGAGTCCGTCGGAGAGGGGCATCCAGGTGAGTGACGGAGGCTTTTCCTAACTCTCCACACCTCCCACTTCAGCCGCCTCAGAGAGATGGTCGTAGATAATTTGCCAACTGCAGTGGTGTTATGGAAGGCACAAAATTACAAACTGTCTTCTTGAATGGGATTGTACATAAACGCATTGTTTGATGCTGCAACACTGGGGCTAGGTGAGCTGAAATGTACTTGCAGGTGTTGTGCTGTTCCACAACTAGAAGTGCCTTAAAACTAGAAACGCAGTCTTCGAGCATAGCGGTGAACTGTGCTAGAATTGTGTTAGGGCAGAGCAGTAAGCAGAAACCCTCGCTGCTAGACCAGAAAGGTATGCCATTGACAGTCTTTGGCTCTCGGGGAAGCACGCCGTGCCCTTAGAGTAATGTTACAGTTACAGTGCGCGGAAGGCCAGTGGAGTACATCAGCCACTGCTGCATGCAACCACTGTGGGCCGAAACACGTGCTCCGCACACGTACACTCTCCCTCTTACAAACACACACGTGCTGTAAGCACGCACACACAAACACCTGCAGTGCCTCACACCCATTATATATGCACAGTGTCACCTGATGTGCTTATGGACATGCACATCTTTGATTTCTCTTATTACATCAGCAACATTGATAGGCATTTCCTTTTTTGCTTGAATGTATCTCTGAAACCTATCCATTGGAATTTATGCAACCATGCTGACATACATGCTTTAGGTCACAGAAAGGAACTGAGATGCGCTTCATGAAAAGGAATGTATTTTAAAACATTTTCACAGTGTGAAATCACACATCACTGATCCCTCATATAGAGTTCCAAAACAGAGGAGAGTAAAATAAATGAATGTTTGATGTGGGTTTGAGATTCTGGGCTCAAAGTTTAGCCTTTATAATGGACTTCCCATGCGAGCGGAGCCACAGCCACTACCTCGTTCTCTTTCTGATGTAACTTGGGCGAGCGTTGCCTCAGCAGCTGGCTGGAAGTGGGGTGTGACCACAGTTAGAATTACAGGGTGTTCGAACGGGGCAAGTGATACAGTGCATCTGAATAAGAGTAGAGTCAGTGGTAGGGAAATTGAATGGGAACAGAGGTTTGAAATGTTTAAATCTTCTACAAAGTTACAGTGCATTTGAACAGGAAAAGGATGAATTGAGGCAGTTACAGTGCATTTGAAAGGGAACAGTGAGAGAGTTTCCTTGCCTTTTAATGGCACCAAAGGCACAGTTCAGGACGTTTGACCGGGAGCAGAGATGGACCATCATTGAGCTGGTAAATATCTCTCAGATAGTGAAGACAAGAAGCTGTGGCTCCATGCGGCACATGCTACTGACATGTAGTCAGGGTAGCCAAGGTAGCACTGGGAGTCACTGTTTTCACTGTGTCTCTTCACTAATTTCAGTGTTGAGAAAATATCAAAACATACATACTGATGGTAAAACAGCCGTGTGAAAAGCTGATGGAAAGACTTCTCTGTGTTCTCTACGTAAGGGATCTCCTGCCCAGTGCTTCCCAATCCATATAGCTGGTTGTACCTTACTCATATATGTTTGACCAAAAACAATTTACACTATGCACAAAATGGTTGAGAGCATTAATGAACAATGATGTGTATTTTATAATGAAACTTTCCTGGAAATACAATACCTACTGCCCCTTCCCTGACCTCATGCCCTGGTCTCCATGTACTGGCAATCAACATCAAATGCAAGATGCAGTAACCTTTTGAGTGGATGCCCAGTGGTCATTTGTTCTTTATACACCTGGACATCCTATTGTAAATCCAAAGACCAATCTTTCTAGCTTTGAACATCCTTGAACTGGCTACATGCCACCTTTTTTTTAACATTGCTGAAACAACTTGCATTTACCTCCATGGTTTTTTTACTGGTTGCTCTTTACAGCTGATGATAAAAAGGGTAATATTATCTTTAGAAATATGGTAATGTTATGGTAAAAGTTTGCCACTTACTGCACCTGAAATTTTTCCTGCAGTGTGGTGATTATCACATAGTAGAGCAAAATGATTGCAGAGCCATAAAGTTAAGTTCTACCAGTGTGGCAGTGGCATGAGTGTCTCCCAAAAAGTTCCTCTGTTTCTTGTTGCTAGGAAATAATCCATTATCCAGTCAGAAGGATGATTATTACATATGGGAACTTTGGGATCATAAGGCATAATATTCTAGTATTGTTGCATAATACAAATCTGTTTGTTTTTCCTGGGTCCAAATCATTGATGGACAATAAACAAAATATGAATGTCTGGTTTCTAAACTGTGAAGAATCAAAAATAGTGTTTTAATATGACTACTAGTTTTATGTTGTCTCAGCAACTTAATGAGGACATCATTAGTATTCTTGTATCGTCATTATTATTGTATTGTCAGATCCAAACACTTTTCATGGATGGAAACCGGTGGTGTGATCCGTGTTTATAATTTATTGAGTAACATTTTCATTATAGCATGAGCACAGCCTTTTTGTATCAGCAATTGACATTGTTATTTTATGTTTCATATTTCAACAGAACATTTTCTTTTATAAATAGGTCAGAGACCTCTTGTCAGATACACATATATGGTCTGATGAAATAATCTTCCAGACACAGCCGCTGTGAACTGATATTGGCATGTTCTCAGAGGGAAGGGAGGCTATTCCTAGAATTAAAGCACTTGATATAAAATAAGTGTGCCGCACTGAAGGACTGGTGAAATGTTATCTTCAGTGCAGACCTAGGGGCCCGGCTATGCTGCTGTAGCATGCATCATTCCTAGGCTGTGTAAAAGGTCAGACGAGGAAACCAACCCTCCCCTCCCCCCACCCTATGAAATACATTCTGTCCTCCATTCATTCCAAATGTGTGCCATTTGACCACATGTACACACACTCACACCACAGTTGGGAGAGACAAAACAATATTAAAATCTTTTTTAAACTTCTAATAAAAGATCCAGAAATTGGCACATGGCCAATGTCGAAACCTAGTACGCTATATTTGATCTCTCCATCTCCATCTCTATCTCTAGTGAGTTATAATATACTGTAATATACCGTAATGTTGCTCTTTCAGTTACTTAATTTGAGCATAATGAAGTTAATGTTGCTCTTACAGACATTTTTTGGCACCATTTTTCACCACCTCTTGAACAGTTATATGGTAATCTTGCTTATTGTTTATCTTGATGTACGGCAAATAAAATATATTATATTATATTATATTATATTATATTATATTATATTATATTATATTATATTATATTATATTATATTAAATTATATTTCATCCTCCACTTTTTTTCCCAGACAAGATATGTGACCAGATCAGTGATGCGGTGCTTGATGCGCACTTGAAGCAGGACCCTGATGCCAAGGTGGCATGCGGTGAGTCCAAGAGGGATTCACTGTAATGCCTGCAGGGGGCAGCACTGAGTAACAGTGGGCTCTGAGTGGAAAGGTCAAGGGGTTTGTTTCCCATTTTGGGAGGCTACAATTGCATGTTTAATGTTTGTAAACTCAGATGCACTCTGTCACATTAAACGTGTAGAGAGATGCTGTGACTTTCTTCTGGAAAAAGAATCATTCAAGTAAATAAACAATATATATATAATCAATTTTATTAATTGTAACCATCATCAACATCATCATCATCATACAGTGGTATTAGAGGTTATTTTCATTTCAGACTTCTGTAGGAAGACTTCTTTTTAAGACTTCTTGTTATGCTGTGAACTACTACTTTCTCTTATTTGTCCCTGAAGATGTACATGAAAAAGAGCTGACCATTAGGTAACAGATACACGAGGCTGTTTTTAGACTGTTACGTGTGGCTTGTGTGCTGTTGGTATTGACACTGGAATCCGCCTCCTCCACAGAGACGGTGTGCAAGACCGGCATGGTGTTGCTCTGTGGAGAGATCACCTCCCGGGCCAACGTGGACTACCAGAAGGTGGTGAGGGACACCATCAAGCACATTGGCTATGACAACTCTGACAAAGGTACGGACGACAAGCCACCTCCAAATAGGCTTACACGTTTAAACTGAGGCTGAAAGTTTTTTGTCATTTGTTAATCTTATTTGTGAAATGGGTATCTCAGGCAGTGGGCACAAATTAGGCAGGGCTCTATCTCAAAGTCCCACTGCCTTATCACAGGAGTCCCCCAGGGATCTGTATTGGCCCCTCCTGTTTTCTCAATACATCAAATCTCATGGCTCAATAATTTTTTCACATGCCTTCTCCTACCACTGCTCTGCTGATAGCATGGTACTTTCCTTTCCACTGACAGGGGAACATATTGCCTCAAGTGTTGAAGCCATTTTTAATGCTGTCTCGATGTGGATGATTATTCAGGATCTCTAACTCTCTAAGTCTTGACAAAGCTAAGGTGCTTTGGACACAGTAAAATGTCCAGTCTAACAGAGTTTATATGAGTCCATTATGGACCACATGTACACTGTAAGAGTTCATTTAATATTGAACATATGATTTCTACCAGCTACATCCTCCCTTTCCAGGATCTATCTGTGACACTTGGTAATACGGCTGTGTTTGTATCCCAACCAAAGTCTTTGTATTTGGATAACAGAGAATATTACAACAGTTACTCAGAGCTGCTCATACTGCATATTCTCTAAAACATTCACAAAATCTGATCTTTCCTGCTGCCCAGATCATTATATTGGTCCTTGTACTGTCCTGAGCAGACTGCTACAACTCTTTCTTTGCTGGTCTCCATCCGGCCCATTCAGAATGCTGTTGCACACCTCGCTTATAATCAGCCAAAATACACAACATGCCTCTTCTTACCTGCAAACCATTATCAAACCTTACACTTCTGCCAGGCCACTCCTCCACATCAGCTTCATGCGTTTCTGTCCCTTCCCTCTCAATCACGTATCTTCTCTGTTCTGGCCTGGAATCATCCCTCATTATATTCACTGTCTTCCATGGCTTACCAGGCTCTTTGTGATTGCTGAGCTCACCAGTACTCTCTCTCTCTTCTCAAAGAGCATCCCTTCTCTTGATGTCTTAATATTTGATATTTGACTGTGAGGTATCTTTCTGTTAAATAAGCTAAATTAGTTTTACGGTTGACCAGATGGTCCTGTCTACATGGAAATGGGCACATAAACATAGAATAGCTCTTCTGGGGTCACAACAATGGGCTAGTGAGCAAGTTGAAGTGGTTTTGATCGAAGGTGGCGGTTGTTTGTCTATAATTCTGGGTTTCAGTTGGATAGGTCATAATGACTGACCTGTGGGTGGGTCAAAGTTAAGTGTGGCGCTGGGATTGAGCTATATATGGTTTTACCCCATCCTCACCTTCAGGCTTTGACTACAAGACCTGCAATGTGCTGGTGGCCCTGGAGCAGCAGTCCCCTGACATTGCCCAGGGGGTCCACATTGACCGGCACGAGGAAGACATTGGGGCTGGGGACCAGGTATAGCCACCTCTGATGGGATTCTATGTCGTTTTTTCAGTGTCGCCCAGCGGGTACTGGTGTGGTGGTATTTGATCAAAAGTCATGGGTGGGATCACAGCAAACTATATAATTTCAGTATATAAACAATCCTTCCCCCCAAGAAGATTAATGGAATATAATTAGTTAACTGTGGTATAAATTGGCCAGAGGCCATATTATGTACAAAACTGTGAAAATACTGCCTAATATATATTTTTCTCCCAGAACAACTTAAGGAAACAAATTGGACTTCCTGTTTACACAGGGAGGATGTCTGACAGCCTGGAATGTGTGTACTCTGGTTCAGATATCAGTAACATACGTCTAAACTGGTCAAAGCTGAGATCTGAGACCACGGTAAGTGAAAAGTGCTGGTGTTAATCTGGGACTGGGGTGTTCCCCTGTTGGCAGGGCCTGATGTTCGGCTACGCCACAGATGAGACCGAGGAGTGCATGCCTCTCACCATCGTTCTGGCGCACAAACTCAACGCTAAGATGGCTGAGTTGAGACGCAACGGAACCATCCCCTGGCTCCGCCCAGACTCCAAGACCCAGGTAGAGGCTAAAAAACACTCCTGGGGCGGGTTTAGTATCCATAACACTGTCGGGAAATTTGGGAATAGTTTGCTCACAAGCTAGCCGATTGCCTGAAAATGATTTTTCAGGACCATTTGAAGGTATTAAATGCTTTGCTCAAGGTTAAAAACAACACTGAAAAAAACATTTTGAATTGCAAGCCCAGTTCCTACCATTATACTGCTCTGCCACCCAACAAATCTGGAACTCTAGGACCAAGGTTGCCTATCCCTGCGCAGGGCCATATATTATTTATGTTGCTCAGTAGCAGCTGGCCCTTTTATTTCCTGAAGCAGCACTTTGTCATACCGCCATACTGGGTTTCATATGTGGATTCAGTACCATTTTGATCATGTACTATCTTGCTTATTGAATACTTTGCTGGTACCGGTACGCAATGAAGAAAAGGAACATGGATAGAACAAATTCTGTTGAGTCGGAACTCACCAGTGGTTGTCAACAACAGAACTTAATGAATTTTAACGATGTTTTGGGACTAGGCTGTGGGACTACATATGCTGACTTATTTCTAAATATATATGTGCTATAGTGTGACAAAGGAAGTGCAAGACTCTGTACCAGAGAAGGGGTTAAGGGCAGAGCAAAGCTCTGAAATTCTATTTATTGTACATTCTTCATAGAACATAATTAAGACTACGTGTTTGTCTCGAGAAATATTGGCCGAAGTCGCAGAGCAGTCATGGCAAACTTGTTGAAAATCACGAAAAACTGAAAAAAGCAGAAGAAATCGGCTTCAAAAAAACATTTATTTATTAAATCATTAATAGATCTCATGTGCAGCAATGGGAAACTGTTGAAATAACATGTTCAACTGTAGCAACAGTAACACGAGTAATGGGCTTCTAAGAACAAGTAGCCTACAAGTGAAATATATTGATAAGCTGGTGCATTTAATTGCTTAATTTGATTCATTGCAGAAAGAAAGAACATTCTGTTTTGCCTTTAATTTACCAAACCATTGTTCAAAATCACACATACTCAAATTGCATTACTGAAATAAAACATGGTTACTGTGTGTTTGTTCTGATCTCTTTAAAGTTTGTTTTGGTACACCATGTTGTACATTGCTAGATATAAACATTGTTGACTGGAGACATCAAGCGTCTGATTCCAAGGACAGTAATCTTGATCCCAGAACATTCCATAATCTGTATACTTTGTAGCACTTTTTTCTTCCAGCATTTGGTAATATTGATACAAATAACACTGTAGGCTACATTAAGGTTGACAATTACCATCTAAAACTGCCAAAAAATCACAGAGGAAATTGTGGGAACGACAAAAAAATGGGTTAAGCCATGGAACTGCCAAAAAAATGGCAAAAATCACAGTATCTCTGACACCCCGTACTTCCTTGACACCCAGCCTTTAAACATGGCTAATATGGTTTCCAGTTCATTTCCTGAATTGACTGAATTGAAATGGAAATGACCCCAATCCAGGTCAATGCATCACTGCCTGTAAACCCTACAAACTAACAGACAAATGAATAATGAATCATCAGGAACCAGCAATTTAATAATTAAGGACCCATGTGTTAGGTTGGGATTCCCACCAGCAGGCAGAATATTTCCATTGCATGGTGGAATTAGAACACCAGAATTACTTACCGAACCAATTTAAGTGCAGAGAAAAAAAAACGTTGAGGAAAACTAGAGGAATCATTATTCAAACTAGGTCAAATGCAATATATAGGTTGTTATCCCCACCTTAAAATTGAGGACATTCCTGAGTGCTCAGACTTGAACTGCCCCGCCTCCTGCACCTCCCACTTCTACCGCATCCCAATTGGTTGAATGTCCTGACGTCAAGGCCAAGGGCACTATGTTCAAGTATATATTTTCCAAGCCCATTGACATGACACAAGGTCATGATGTTGACACTGAAATCAATTTATTTTAAATGAATGAATGTAATGTGCTTTGACATACATTAATTTAGTTCTGGTCAGGGAAAACTCCTAGATAACTATGCTAAGCCCTCCACATGGGCATAGACAGTGATATTAGCTTGTTCTGAAGTCATGAGCACATACTTTGTGGGGTAGTGACCTCTTTTTAATGACCTCCCACCCCAGCCCCTCCCCCTCCAGCAGGCTGGTAATTGGTGGGGTTGTGTGGAGACCATCCACCTGTCACTCCTCCCTGGCCTTTGGAAAGGCTCCGGCACTTAACTTAGGCTTCAAGATGGAAACTGAAACCATGGAATGCTATTTTGGAGTTCCTACGATCCTTTCAGATTGCTTGACAGCAAGCTGGCAAGTGGAGGTGATGGAAACTATTTGGTGATGGTTTGTGACTTGTTCTAATAAAGGTAAAATAAGTAGTAAATAACGTAATAAATAAATCTGGCCCACAGTATGAGAGTGTGCCTCTTGCAGCTATCTATCTATCTGTCTATCTGTCTGTCAAAACACCTCTCTTTGTCACCCATGTTGAACATTCTGCACGAAGGAAAACAAGCACTGCTGACAACATCCACCACCCACTGCGTGACGTGTTTTAAATGGCTACCTTCCAAGCAGTGCTACTGCTGTCCCTGATGGGCACTTCAAGAACATCTTTGTGGCTGAACAGATGCCATTTATATAATCCTGTCATGTGTAATGGAATAGGCGTTTGGCTGGTACAGAATTCCTGGGTCTGTTCTCTGCACATCAACAGAAAAATAACTTGGATATTATAAATGTCTTTGTGTGAGGACAGCAATTCAATTCTGAACCCGCCTACTCCTCCCTGCTCCCAGGTGACCGTGTACTACACCCAAGAGAGCGGCGCGGTGATTCCGAGGCGCGTGCACACGGTGGTGATCTCGGTGCAGCACGACGACCACGTCACTCTGGAGGAACAGAAGCAGATCCTGAAGGAGAAGGTCATCAAGGCCGTGGTGCCGGCCAAGTACCTGGATGAAAACACCATCTACCACCTGCAGCCCAGCGGCCGCTTCGTCATCGGGGGACCCCAGGTGACTCCCCTCAAATGCCCGCACCCACACACACACCCAACACACATTCTCACCTGACTTGTCCTCTATACCTTGGCATTCTGGTCAAAGTTGGCTTCTCGTCTCTATGAAGGGTAGCTACTGCAGTACGTAAGACATTCAATTAAGAAACAAAGAACAGTGGCATTCAAGAATGCCTTCACCAGCACTACATACACATTAATAAGCATCAAATGACATATTAGCATAAATTCCTTAAACGCAGTCTTTTTTTGGAATGCTGCCTAAATTTAGATTTTTTTTGTTCCTGTACAATAATATGAAAAGTAAAAATGAAGCCATTAGTATGTAGAAACTTGTTGGCAACAGAGGAAGTGCCTACTATGAGAGAGAGGGCAGCATCACTCCCTGGTGATGGGAGAGTAATGCTGCATTCAGGCAATGATGTTGAAAAAGCCGTACCTGCCAGTGTTGTGGGATGACAGTCAACTGCAAAGGGATGAAAGTCAGCTGCTTTGGTTGCCCAAAATACATGAGGATAGATGCCTACTTTTTGTCATGGTAATTGAAATAAACACACCTTCCAGTAGGCTCTGGAGTCTCCACATGTTGCTAAGACTCAGTGGGTCAATTACAGTGTGCTTAGCTGGAGTTTAAGCCTCAGGTTTTAACCTCTTGACCACAGAGCTACGTTTCAACTGGAACAGCTAATCCTTACTCCACAGCTTTGGAACGCTGCTCCATTTGTAATGGAGTTCTGTGGTCTAGAGGTTCAAACCTCAGGTGTAAACTCCAGCTCAGGACACTGCGATTGACCCCATGATTCAAATAAATGAATCAACACCCAGTTTGTCATCATTACTGTGGCATTCGGGAAAAGTTGTTCAAATGGGTATGGCATGCTTTGTCTGCTGCTACAGGAATCTCTGTCTGTTGCCACAACAAGTCCGCTCACCACATTGTTGGCAGTGTTTGTTGTTGTTCTTAAGATAAATTTCCGGTTTGCCGTCTAACGTCTGTCATCACTGTCTGAATGGAGCATTAGGCTTCACAAGCCCCAAAATAGGCGAAGTACCCAAGTGAGTATCAATGACTCGCTGATTTTAACAAGTAACAGTGGGAACCATGAAGGGGTTTCCCTTTCCACTACGTTTCGGTCGTTTCTCATTCTGCTGTGCCTCCTGACAGGGTGACGCTGGCGTGACTGGCAGGAAGATCATAGTGGACACCTATGGTGGATGGGGGGCCCACGGTGGGGGGGCCTTTTCTGGGAAGGACTACACCAAGGTGGACCGCTCTGCTGCCTACGCCGCCCGCTGGGTGGCTAAGTCCCTGGTCAAAGCCAAGCTGTGCAGGAGGGTCCTGGTACAGGTGAGGAATCCCTTTTGTCATTGTTGCCATGGACATGTTGGCTGGGGGCCTCTCATTCTCTACGACCACTAGTATATCCTTCTTTCTGGTTGGGTGGACTCTGCCTCACGTGTCCAATTGCCATGTGGACAAGCTCTGTCCAGGCACTTTGTGAAAAGTAGTTAGCTGAGGGTGCTAATTCAGCCAAAATGTGTTTGCTTGATCCATGCACTGATTGAAGGATGCTTTGGCTGATTGACTGATTGAGAGATGCCCTGATTGTGACAGGTCATTATGTTCCATGCTCCTTTGACATGAGCTGTCATATTGCTCTTTCTGCTTGCTTTTGACAAACTGCTGTTTCTCAGAGAGCAAATGCCCCATGAATGCTAACATGGAGGGAGATACTCCTTAGTTTGTGACTTCTTTATACTGATAGGACTTCAGTGATGTATTCTTTAGTCAATTTTTTTGAATGGCTGTTTTTTAAAACATCACAGTGGCAAATACAGATGGATGTAAAATCTGAACACCAGCAACCTGAAAACTTTTAACACCTGCTTAACCTTTTAGCACACACAACAATTCAACCAATAACATAACAATGATCGGTCATGGCATTTGTTTTACACCAATCATTGGTTATGTTATTCGTTTTTCATGTGCTAAAAAGTTTTGAACCTGCTAAAGGTCTTAGCAAATCAGGCCCCAAAAGTTCTTTGCATTGACTAGTTATGAGTGACATTAGTGAAACTGTGGTGAAATATAATTACTTTTGCTGCTCTTTAAGGTTTAATGTGCGTTATTGGAGCTATAGTTTCATAAAACCAATCATAAGGTTTTATAGAGACCAACATATGTGGTTGATTGACAGCACATTGTTACTCCATCCATTATGGGGTTGATGATTTTTCACCCTACCACCACTACAAAATAGCAAAGAAGGAGGATCCATTTTCCATTTTTTTGTGTTCAGGTGGCCTACGCTATTGGAGTGGCACACCCGCTGTCCATCTCCATTTTCACCTACAGTTCTTCCCAGAGAAACGAGAAAGAGCTTCTGCAGATTGTCAACAAGAACTTTGACCTCCGACCTGGGGTTATTGTCAGGTAAGCCCTCCAATGACAGGAAGATCATGAGGAAATGAGGAATGAGGAAAGGAATATTTGATAGGGACTATTTCAACTCAGTTTAAGAGTACAGAGCCACAGGGCAGCATATTCATTTGCAAACAAGTCTTACCATTAGTACTGCACATTACTTAGAAGATATGTTCTCACTGAGAATGTAAGCAGTTTAAGAATAAATCCATGATCACTTATCTATGACCACTTGTCCAGATCCCATCCATTCTGTTAGAGCTATGGCATAGATTCTTGAGGGCCAAACCTACTGCTCCTACAGTGAATGAACGGACGTGTGCTGACAGTGATCGCTCCACTTGTATACCATATTCCTTCTGATAGACTGAACTGATTGTTTTGTGTGTATTCTCAGGGATCTGGACCTCAAGAGACCAATCTACCAGAACACGGCATGCTATGGCCATTTCGGCAGGAAGGAGTTCCCCTGGGAGGTGGCCAAGAACCTTAACTACTAGCGTGTGTTGGCGAGGGTGTTGACACCGTCAGCTGTCCCACGCTGCTGCGACGCAGAGGAGAGGGGCGGGCAGCTGTGAGCGTCTGTGAAAAACAACCCTCAAACATTTCGGTATTGAGGGGAGGGGGGGTGACGCTGGCTGTGATTTAACACCCCCCCCTCCACCTCCTAACCCACAAATCACATCTCCCAGACTTTCAATCTGCTCCAAAGTAAAGGTGACTGTACTGGTGCTGCTTCTGTGTTTATGCAGAGTGCCTTTAACGGTAGCAGAAATGAAGAAAAGGCATTTATGCTCAGGAAAAGTGCAAGGCCTTAAATAGGATCCTGTTCCAGTGTTTGCCCCTTCTGCGTATGGCTATATAGTGTGTCAGAGTCTTACATGTGCTTGAATATTCAGATATGATTCATTTTAATCGAACACCCATGGCTAGTTTTGACCAACCAAAACCAAGCCATTCAGCATTTATTTATAATGTTGCGGGATTTACTTAAACATTCATTCCAAAACAATAACCTGTGTGGTTTTATAAGCATGCAGTTGTGTAGAACATATTATGTGATCCACCTAAAACCCAGACCGTTTTCACTTCATGCTTTCAGTCACTGTCGAATGTCGATTTGTGTG
Source organism: Anguilla anguilla (assembly GCF_013347855.1). Lineage (NCBI taxonomy): Eukaryota > Metazoa > Chordata > Actinopteri > Anguilliformes > Anguillidae > Anguilla > Anguilla anguilla. The sequence goes on from NC_049202.1 coordinate 18,545,426, forward strand.
AATTTTGTTTTAAAAAGTACACGCCTGTCTGTCTTGGGTCAGATTACAGACCTCTAATAATGATTGCAGCGACTCTGTGTAAATGGTGGGTCCTAATCCAGACTCAGCTTTGCTCAGGTTCCACCTATGTGCAGGCACATTTCCTTACACAGCCATGGTAAATGAGGTGATAAATCAGGTCTTAATTCAGCACGTAATTCAACACTAAAATGCATTCAGATAGCTTTAAGGCTAATCAGGGGTGCACTTAAAGGGAAATTTATAAATTGGTATGATCTATCTTACCCCTAGAATTTGGGAGGGGGAGTGGGCTTGTATTTCAAGTGTCAACTTGACATGATGTCATTCAGGATATAATTCCTCTTCGTACCATTTCAAGGGAAACTAAACCCAAAGGCAAAACTTTACCTGATTATTGTAAGGTTAATAAATCATTTTTCTTGGTTGTGATATGCTATAGTATTACGTGGAATCTTACAGCATCCTGCATCAGAGACACTCCACTACATTGAATTGGTTTTTTTTTTTTTTTTTGAAAGAGCAGATATATGGACAATTAATGTGTTGCAAATGTAAGTGGACAGATTGATTTACCACAAAAATAGTTTATAGACAGTAGAATAGACCGTTTAGACAGTTTCCATTTTGGTTTAGTCACACAAGCATTATTATAAAAAGTATCCATGTAGTGTTTATCTTGCATTACACTTTCAAGCAAGATGTAAAAAATCTTAGCATAGACTCATAGGCCACTGGGATGGGAGAGTGAAGCTTTAACTCCTGAATGAGGGAAGCTATCAAGAGTAACTGATTACTCACGGCTTTGGACCAATTATGTTTTGCTATATAAAGCAACATCCCTTTGATTGGTTCTCTTGAGTTGGTGATTGACAAATCAGTGTAGCTCCACCCAGTACAGATCTCACAAAGCTTTGCTTTCTCATCTGTAACTTTAACATCAAGCTGCAAGAAATGACCAAAACATTTTTATATTGAAACTACAAAAAAGTTCAGTGGCATGCCTGCCTGAAAAATGTATTCCAAAGATCTGGAAATGTTTTATATCCTAACAGTGATTCATTCTGAGAAAGCAACATGGGCTATATTTGTGGTGTCATAGGAAGTTCCATTTGTTTACAAAAAGCAACAAAAACCAAAAAATTATATTTATTTTTTTTAACTTTTTAACTTTTTTAAAAATATGAAAATCTGGGAGTGAAAATGTAGTTAGTTTCCTTGCATGTTCTGTTGATAGTAGTGTTGTTTGCAGTGTTTTGAGTAAATACTCTTGGTGTGAATTTTCATCTCATTGTACATAGTCATTTAGTGTGAGTGATTTTGAACTACCGGCTTGCAGAGTGATCTTCCTCTTTTACCAACAGGGCCATGCACCACAGATCCATGCACTCTAGGTGCTTTTCCCTTGTCACAGAAAATATACAGGCTCGGTAATTCATTGAGTCCTCTATTGAACTGAGAAGCTATTAACTAACAATCACACACAATAGGGATCCCCAGGACCAGAGCTCAGAAGTGCCAAAGATGTACCGTTTGTAGTGTATCATTTCGAGGGGTCCCTAATCTTGGTTTCTGGAGAGCCGTAGGGTGTGCTGGGTTCCATTGTTAACATTTTATTAGTCGAAGAAGTTGATTACACAGTTATATCACATCCCCTGGTGTCATGTATCTAAACCAGTAGCTTTTTTAAAGCAACAAAGCAAAATCTATAGATGCTATGGCTCTCCGTGACCAGGGCTGGGGAGCTTAAGCTGTGGTTTGATGCATTTCTGGCCAATAACCAGTTAACTGATTTGAGGCATCAAAGTTGCTTAAAAGTTATTATTTACTATTAAGACTACCATTACTATTTATTATCAAGAGAGACAGTAACTGTAAGTCTTATGTTTTAAAGAAGAAGACAAAAAAGCTCATTCAAATTTCTCCGCCGACACTTTAGAGCGAGGTATATACTGTTCAACCTTTATTTCAGTGTGTATGAAATACAAGCTTGTATGGCATTCATTTGTATACCTTACTTTTACTGCTGAAAGCCTACATTAAATCAACTCTATGGATTTCTTCTAAAAAGACTGCCATCATCATGTAACGTCCCACTCTGTCTAGACAAGACTGCCCCCTTGGGGAAACCCCAGAAAAAGACTCTCAAACCACAGATAAAGAATTACTAGATATGGTTAAAGATGATTGGTTGAAACAGCCAGACATTCTAGAGTCACAGCAGCTTAAGTGTTCCAGATAAAGAATGGAATGGCATTTGAGCCAATATAAAGGCTCTAATTTGACCACATCCCACACTGAAGGATTCAACCTTGGCACACATTTAATGGGTGAATAATAAGAGCAGCCAATAGCAAACTGGGGCAATTGCAGTGTGCTTAGCGGGAGCTAAAACCTCAGGTTTAAACCTTCAGGCTACAGAACTGCATTTCAACTGGAACATCTATCCAAAGATGTGGAATAAGCATTAGCTGTTCCGGTTGCACTGCAGTTCTGTAGTCTTGAGGTTTAATCCTGTGGTTTAAATTTCAGCTAATTGCAAACTGCGATTGTCCCATTGTTTCTACCTGCCAGGCCGTTGCTTTTGTCTATGGTGAAGAGAGCCGTGGGAAAGGTTTGACACCTGTGAGTGAAAAAGTGGAAAAATTTCTCCTGTGGGAGGGGGGCAGAGATGTTACTACTCATTTTATTCTCCCTTTCCTTTCTCTTCTGTCCTTTCAGTAGATCATGCTGATAGGTCTGAGAGGAAGATGCTGATAATGTAAATAATCTGTTGGAAATAAAAATTTTATCGAAAAATCGTTTCCTGTTGTCTTTCTCTCCATTTCCCATTTCATAGCCACACTGTAATGTGTGCAATGGTAAAACTACACTGAAGGAATAAGATTAATACAAGCAGATGGGGAAAGGACAATGCTTGAGTAAATCGTAAACTGTAGCCAGTGGCATGCTAAGAAATCCAATACAATTGTTTTTTTTTTTCAAAATCTGCTTTTAATAGTTGAACACAACATCTATTCATTTTTTTTGAACATTTAAAACAGATGTAGATGAAACAATAAACATACAGTAACACATTTGGTCTTTGGTCTCGTTTTTATATAAAAAAAGAGATAAAATAAAGGCACTGGTTTTCATGGTGACTGGCTTTACTGCTGCTATTAAACTGAGAAATGATCAAATACCTTTTCTCACTGAATGTTGTTTCAAAACTAACTCTGCCTTCATTTCCTTGACAGAACCGTATATTGGTTCACTTGCAGAGGAGATGAGCCAAAAAAAGAAAGAACAGAAAAAGTCGACCTTTCACGTAGCATGTAGTCATTGCTTATAGGAAGAACACAGTAACATAACATGCTCACCAATAAAGGTAATACGGAACCCACAAACAGCCCTTAAACAACGATTAAACCGCCCATAAAATATACAAAGTAACTCTGAACATGCAACATAAAAAAGGACTGACATCAAAGAGCTGGTAAAGGGATATTCCTGAGATGCGATCATAAATGAAAAATGAGTATTGTACCCATTAATGCAGGACCACTTACAGTGGCTACATTAGCAATAACTGGAATCATGGATTCGTGGTACATCAACACCCCTGTATGAACTATTGAAGACATGTAGATACAGAGTTAAAGCAATGTTTTCCGTGTGAGGAAAACTCAAAGGTTTCTCATTGGTCTGAAGAGCCATTTTTTATCTCAAAGTAAATGCAGGTTGAAATCCTGTTCTTTGGTTAGTCTACTAAGGTAAAGAGACTATATAAATGACAGAACTAAATCAATAAAGAATTTGTTAATAGCCCAAATAATTGTTTAATAGGGATGCTTTCTTACACAATGTCTCATTTTGGGGGCGTGCAATTATGAAGTAAAGACAGTTCTGCTGCAATTACACTTTGAGAGAAAAGAAAATTGGGCCCTTGAACAAAAGTCTCCACTTGTCTGTGTGGCAGGCTTTGAGAACTGTTGTGCATTTTTTCATTCATAATACAGAGGTGGGAGATAAAGTAATAGGGTTTAATTACCAGACTGAGTGGGGAAATTATAGTTTTGCATTTTCTTGGGACTGACTGATCAAAATGTTTAACACTGTCATTTTCAAGAACACAAAATGCAGGGTAATCTTTTAATGAGGCAAGCAAAATTGTGAACACAAATTCAGTTACGTCCCACTGTGCAATACCATCTTTCTGTAAACCTTGTAATTGCATTTTTTGCTTCTTTGTTTGTTTTACAAAAGAAAAGTGTTAAATGCAGCTTTCTTTGCATAGATTATTTGGTTGTCTTATTGACAGAGAAGCTGATTAAAAGGCCAATCATATCTGTGAGGACATAACGTGTACAATGGATAAATTACAAAAATAATGTTGCAGCAAATGGAAAAAATAACATCTGTAGTAAAACATTTAAAAAAAAAAAAAAAGCATACATTTCCCTTTGGTTTCTCTTGAAAACAGCAAGAAAACCTCTTTTCAAATAACTTTAAAATGTAGAAGAAGAAAACAGAAATGCACCCACAGCAAGGGGTGCACCTTCCCATACTGTATTAATGCCCACGGGAAATATAAACGAATGTCTCTTGGATATATCTCAAAATAAAAATATTTCTATGTGTGAAAATCTACAAAGGAATTAATACTTCTGTAAAGAGAGCATTTTATTAGAACCCTGATGAAAAATGTGTGGCAAGGATGTCCATATAAAGTGGTGTTGAGTTTGTATTCTCTATCTGATGATTTGGTTTGAGCATTTGAGAGCCCCTGGTAAGTTTCTCCACTGATAGAAAAACAGACCATTCTAGAAAGACTGAGTCTCCACTGCCTTTGGTAATCAGCTGTTCAATGGCTGATATCCAGCCTAAGCTGTTTTTTCCCCAACACTGCTACCATTGAGCATTTAAAGATCAATATGTCACTATGTAGCAGAAAATACTTAATTTATAAAGTAAGATATCAACAAAAATGCATGGGTAATGTGTAAATGATTTACAGCAATTTTTCTTTTGACAAATGCAACAGAGCAATTGTAAGCCATTACAAGTGACTAGCATTTGATCGATTTAGAATATTGCATGCATGTGTTATTTTGGTCCATTGTTGGTGCATTGATTAGGATGACATCACCACTCTTTGACTGGACAAACAATTAAATACTAAAGGCAGCAGGGAAGGTAGGCACTTGAGATTTTCATAACATGTCTTTCAACAATTTATACAGTGTAACAATTCCCTTACTCCTGTTTGCGTCCTCGTGTGTGAGTCACGTGCACATGCGCAGTACTGTGTTTTAACTGCCAGAGTGATGTAAGGCTTCGGGTCACAAATGCTCTCACGGCTACGGTGATTCCCAGAACCCTCCTTGTCTGTGAGCACTGGCAGCACACTGATGACATCAACATCTGTGAAGTATTTGGTCTAATATTCACCACATAGGGGTGTACAGTTTTGGAACCCCTTTCGGTGGGTGGGTGGGGGTGGGGGGAGGGGGGCAGTGTTGGAGGGGGCCTTTAGTGTCTTATCATTGTGCAAAAATGAGGCAGGGCATCCTCCAGATGTGTGGGGGTCCTCTGTAGCTTTGGCAGGGGGCCACAATGGGTTCCCGTTTTCCTACCTTGGAATACTCTGCTAATGCCCAATCTGGGCCCGTGAGTGATTGCTGAGGCCGGGCCTGTGGCCCCTTTGAGGTCCCCTACAGCATAGCTATGCCCTCAGGTGTGTGTTGGAGGTGTACGGGACCCCCTATTGCCTCCGCCTTGTGCCCGCTGCCGCCACGGGACAGGCCCCGTTGGGCCCCCGCGCCCCTGGCCAGCACCATCAGCGTTTCGCAGGACACGCCCCCAAACTCGAAGGCAAAGGTCCCGTAGAAGAGCATGATGATGATGCAGAAGACCCACTCGAAGATGGCCGAGGCGTGCTGCAGCAAAAAGCTCTCCTGGGCAAAGAAGACGCCACCTGGTGGACGGGAGGTTAAGGAGCGTGGCCATGACATGGCTGGATGGCAGAAGGGAATACTGTAAAACGTACACTTATATAGACACATACAGTGGTCTCCCTTTAAGAAAGCTGTCAATTAACACTTAAACCTGAGATTTAAGTGCTATAAGTTAAAAGCTCATAAGTCAGTAGATGCAAAAGCCAACAGTTTTAGTAAAGTACTTAAATATAAGCAAACAGAAAATGCTCACATTGGCTTATGCCTACACTCAGGTTTGCAGCCTCAGTCAGCATGTAGGTTTAAGTTGAGTCACTCCGTCCTGAGCTAGATTTCTTTGTGCACCTACTAAAACCAATTAAATTTCACTTGTTGTTCCAATGCTGTGTCCATAATCTACTTTAACTCTGAATGTACAGCTGTGTTTTCACCAGCAGGGGGAGCTATAATCATATACAGTTTGTACATGTCATTCCAAGAAGGTCTCAGACACTGAGGTCAGCCAGACTACTGTCTGCCTCTGACATCAACCACATCAGTTTGCAATCTGTTTGAAGGAAACCCAGACACATCCGCATACTCAAACACACACACATGCATGCACACACACTCCACATGCACACACACACACACACACACACACACACACGCAGGCTGAAAGGATACTGAGCACCAGGGAGACGAAGGCCAGCAGTGTCATGGCCAGCCGCAGGTGACCCACGCAGTACTCGCCCTGCGTCTTGGCCAGGCGGTAAGTGAGCGCAGACTGCAGGCACACGAACAGCATGCTGGTGGGGAATGCCACCCCCGCGCCCACATAGTGCAGGATCTTGGCGTAGTCCACCTGCAAGAGAAGGCAACGGGTCCGACCCAATGAGTTACCCCGGCAACGGCTTAACCAACACAGCCACAGTCATACAGTGATCCGTCCATGTTTAAGATATAATAGCACATATGATATGTTATGAATATGATATGACATGATATACAGCCAGAGACCCAGCTAGATGCAAGCATGTGGACATAACAGGTAGCGGTACAGGGCCCCAAGTATGGTGGCAGTTTCCACAAATGCATCCCAGTGTGCAATTCTGATACAAGGCATTAGATTCCAGTACTTCTGGTCAGACAGACAGAAAGACAATTCTGTCCAAACAGGGACACGATAGCTGGTACCTCCCCTTTCCGATTCATGTGAAATTTGATTTGTTGATTTGTTTCTGTTCTTGTTGTTGGGTTCTGACATTTGTTGATTTGTTTTGACAAATGTTGCTTTAATTTTTGCTGTTGTGTTCTTTAAGTTGCGAGTATGTTTCATGAAATGCGGTTGTGTTTTCTTTGCTGTTAATGTGTTTTGCAACATGTTGTATTTTTGTGTTATTATTTTGTTTTGCAAAATGCTGTTGTGTTTCTAAGTGGTTGATGTGTTTTCTGAGTTATTAATGTATTTGATTTTTTTGTGTTTGCTGATTTGTTATCCTGTCTTGTCCTTCACGGTCACCATACCCAAGAGTACACATGCTCTAAACGCACAGCAAACAGGGAACATTCCAAACTACCCCAGAAAGACCAAGCAAGCAAACTGTTACAGCACTGACGCAAGGAACACCCACACGACGTGCATGAACAATACAAGGACACAGATTTCCCAGTATCTTCACATTTCAGGACACACGCTATCACATGAATCAATGATAATGGAATATCCAACAAGAGAATCTGACTCTCGCAGTACACTGCAGATATGACTGAATTACAATGTATGATTATAAACAAAACAAGTTCATACCCGTGCCAAGACCCGTGCCAGGAGGAAGCAACATTTCTACAACTATTTCCTTTATCCTCAGCTAAGATCATCCTAATTGGTATGGTGCCCAATTATGACATCACAATGCCTGGCAGAGGAGGACACTCCTTGAAATCACTGTAACTTTTTGTTGCCAGGATAAGAAAAGGTCTGAATTAACTTGGTGAATTATGTGTGTGCATGACCCTGCCCAATCCCATAGGCAGGGCCAAGAATTCAACTAACTTTTCACCCTTATTTGTTCATACTCTTCAACCAATCTCCCCCCAACAAACAGACCAAGGTGTCCATCTTGGGAGAGCGGCACGTAACCACTCTAGGTTACTGCAGGTGGGTCAGGGGAGCAGTGGAACAAAAGATCCACTTTGTCCAATGGGCCTGTGGTGCCACGGTGGCTCTGAACCACACTGCACCTGATCCACACTGGGAGAGCACAACAGCCATTTAGACTGAGCCTGTGGACGGACAGCGAAGGTAAAGGCTCAGCTATTGGTGGAGGTGGTGGTGGAGGGGGGGGGGAGGGGCGGCCGTACAACAGCGCCTTGTCCCTCGGTCACAAAATGTGGAGACAAAGCACAATGGAAGGGATTGTGATCAAGTGACCAGGGCTTGGGCCATCTGACTGCAGCCAGCGGCTGCTGTGGACAGGATGTCCTCATCTGATACGAGGGGATTCAGGGTCCACAAATGCTTAGCTGACAAGAGACTATGCTGCACCAAATCAATGGATGACCACAAAGTGCTCCAAGCCAATTTAGGCCTCCACTGACTACACATGGACCCAATCCTGAAGCCTAGGACTTCAGTCAAAGCAGGAGGCCTTGGACGTGGCCTTTGGGAGTCTGGAAACTTCCCCAGTGATGGCATCACGTCATTGTCAAACATCTGCATGCAGCTGTTTCAGAGGAATCTTTGGTGGCTGCATCTGAATTCTGTCCCTCCCTTCTCCCTTTCACTTGTTCCTACCCCTTGGCTTTTCACAAACCTGTGCCAGAGTAAGGGCATCCGAATGCGTAACAGCAAAGGCAAGCGCTGCACCACAGCTGTTAAAGACCTGGTGTAATCACTTTTTTTCTTGCAACTGCACTTATTAGGCCACAAAATTTATTTATTTATTTTTTCAAATTTATAATCAGGAAAGTCGTAAAAATTTCCTTTTGATCTTAAGTATTTCATTTCAAACTGGAGGTCTAACACAGAGTGACATTCCACATGGAAACTGTCAGCCCAATAAACGTGTCGCACAGCTGGCTGGGTAAAATGTATGTAGTGAACATGGTCTCAAAATCACTAGTACCAAGGCATAAAAGCTTGGATGCTTTCAAGATAAAAACTTTAAGATTAACTGAATAAAATGGGATTAATACCACAGCATTTTTGGTTCTTCATTTATACCTATTACAATTTTAATTTAAAAAAAAACCAGACCAACTGACTTCTGATTTCACTTTAATAGCCTCTCAGGCTGCGTAAGCAGATCCTGGTCTTGCACAAGTCTTGAAGAGCAAGTGGTTGCCGCACAGCTCAGCTCCTTCAGGCGTTTGGCTCTCAGGCTATAGGCTACTGTCTCTTGCCCCCTTCCCGTAACTCAGCCCCCCTCCACCTAATGCTCATTTCCCATAAATGTCCTAAACACAGCACAATTGGGGAGGGGATACAGCATGGGCGCAAGCGCGCTCAAAACCACAAACATTCACAGATGTTAGCTAGCTTCGAGAGTGACTGAAAAACTGAAACTACACCGTCTTACAAGTCAGCAGGCATGCATAATCGGCGGTTGGGCACTGATTTTCCAGTGAAATAATCTATTTCCTTTGAAACGCCACTCTCTGGTTTCAGTACGCAGTCAATTGTGGTACATAAAGAGGAAAAGGCCAGTTTGATATTGGGCGATGTATTATCGGCTGATGGGTATCGCTACATTGTCACTGTCACCAACACTGCATTATCGCTCGACTTTGATACTGAACACTGTCTCTCATAAACTGTTTAAACACGTAACCGATAAGAACGCACAGCCGAAGAGAAAAAACTGACTAAATTATACGTAAAATATTTCAGTCATCTTGACCTTTATCAGATATCTGGCAAACAATGGGAGAGAACGGGTATACATAACATCAGATCACCTAAACAGGTGTACGTAGTTACATCTTATAGGAGAATTTCTTCCTAGAGTATCAGGCTACAGACATAACATGACTTATATTAACTAGTCAGAGACCATCAAAATGTATCAAGGCACAACAAGAAAAAAATACATATACCATACATAAAGAGAAGTATGGTGCCAACCTGTTATAAATGCAAATTTAGTCAATAATCTGGCTCAAACGTGTTCATAATTCCCTTTTAAGAACAACATAAGTCAGGGGGGCCTCAAGGGAAGTGATGGCTACTGTACCTGCACTCATGTTTTGGAGATGACTGCTGTGCGGTCATGACCTAGAACATCTGGTTTACAGTATACTTGACGTTTCAAATGATTTGCTGCTGTACGATGAAAGGAGAGAGCCCATTACTTCAGGCAGGCATTCCATTTGTAATAAGTTTAGGCCTGGATTTAATCAACCTTCTTCCTTGACATCGACTAACAAATAAATAAGTCTGTTTTAATTAATAGTTTGGGTCTGTTGTCAGTAATACACATTCTGATGTCTAATGGTGATTTTTCAGTCCTACATCTATCTACTGTAGTGTACACTCTATAGGCTACTTGTGGCATTGCAAAATACCCTTTCACTGAATACAAGTGGCTTGTCTAATTTTTGTACAGCATTAGAGCAAAGCAGACCATACAATCCAATGACCTGCAAGTAGAATAAAACTAGTAACTGGAGATAAAGCCCACTGGAGAGAATACTGTTCATAAAACGGCACGAGTTGCAGCAAAAAAAAAATCCAAAGCTTGTTTTTAAGCTGTGGTCGATTTAAACAGGCTATATTTAAGGAACACAAGCAGGGCAGTCCTTGTCTTGGGAATATTTTACTAACCAAATGGTAACAATGAAACAAAATCCATTAATGCATTCTTTATTCTTACTACTGTACATTACCGGAAAAATATGAAGTCACCTTGAAGTAGCAACAGTCTATTTTTCCACAGTTTGATGTCTTCCTGTGCTACGGAAACCATTAAGCTGAATTTGCAGTATGCTACAAATTTGCAATCCAAAGTAAAACAGCAAGCACAAAAGGCAGGTGTCCTTTCTTGTATCTGACCAATAAATTATAATTCTGGACATCATTCACTTGACGAAAACTAATTTTCTTATGTAAGAACTTTGTACGTCCGGCAGCAAAACAGACTTTATTGGAGTACGGCGCCAGAATAATCGGGTAAGGTTTGTTCTGATTTGATTAAACTGCATATGCCCTTAAACAGCCTAAGTACATTTCATTGAATCCCTCTGTCTGTCTCCTGGGCTTGATTGTGTCTGCTAAGCTGAAGTGATGTAGTGGTCAATTCTCAACAGAGCCCAATCATTTTTTTTTACATTTAACTCTATTTGAAAAGCCACAACAGTTTTAGCGACAGTGCCAAACCAGTCAAGTGAGAGTCTGATTGCTGTGGACATGCCGCCGGCGATCTCGACCATTTGAGCAAATGCGTTCCAACGGATTCAGTTCTTGAATTAATTATGAAACCATGTGGAATGATCCTCACTGTTAAGAGTAAGGCAAGGTGCTCAAAACTCAAGGCAGAACAGTCTTAGAGGACCGCCTTCTGGATTTTACCACATGTCATAGCGCAACTCTTTCCAGGCCGATGCAGCTAGGCCAAACTTTCCAAGGGAGCCATCTACACTCCGCCATTTTCCACAAGGACCGTGCCACGTCATTTCCAACAGAGGCCTGCCTGCGAACAGAGCCTGGCTTTAAAAACACCACCAAAATACTCTGGAGGAGGGAAGTGAGAAGCTACAGACGCACACGTTTTTCACGGTTCGCGCACTCCCACGGAACGGCGAACCGCGCAGGATTTTCGCAAGAGACGGCACGTGCGAGCACGCAGAGGTCGCGCGCTCTAGCGGGAAACTCGGGAGCTGGACGCGCATCAAAGGCGGAGATCGGGAGGGGAGGCTTTCCCGCGTCTCCTCGAGTTCTTAGGGATCGTAAATCACCGCAGAGCGTCCCCCTGCATCGTGCCGGGCGGCAGGGGGCCGGGGTCAGAGTGCGCGGCGCGCGCGGTCCAGGACAAACACCGCGCCGAGTCTGAGGCCTGTTGTTGGACGGGCTTGTTGAGAGCTCATTGTTTACAGTACGTTATCAGGGGGAAGACCTCCCACTCTGCGTCTCTGCGGCATCCGTCTTCAGCGCCGCACCCCCCCACCCCCGTCCAGTAATAGCATGCTCAGTGTGGTTTCTGAAAAATGAAGACTTCATCGTTTCAAAAATAAATAAAACAAAATATGCTTTTAGGTTAAAGTAACATGACGCTTCTAAATAACATTTTTGATGGCTTGAGCTAAAGACTGCACTTTATATCTCCATTAATACACACCTTGTTCATTCTCAAACTCATATTGTTTTGGGTGTTTTTTGCCTCATAAACATAAGCATAATTTAAATTTCATTTTACACATAAATGTTAAATACTGGAATTTGTGAGTTCAAAACATTTTCACCTAACAAATTCCACCAGTGTTGGTTGTTTCATTAAAGTTCAGAGACGCTGCCCAGAATATCTCCCGGAATACCATCATTATTAGTTACGTTTTATTAGTATCCTGTCACAACGCTATCACCAACGAAGATAGAGCACAAAGATCAACAGAAGAAGCAGCATCACTGGTCTCCGTCCATAAATGGCAGCACTAACCATAAGCATCAAAGGGCAGATATGGCCTAGCAATAACATCACTAGAGACAATTCCTGGAAAAGCGAGTGAAATGTGTACAAAGTGAGACCATAATCAAGAGCCAGTGTAAGCAAAGGACTTTTTTTTTAACCTAAGAAATTTAAGGCATTATGCAACCCCTGGAAAAAAAGAAGCCAAACCAAACAGAGTGGGGATGAATGATTCTTAGAAATTTTCTCCACAAAAATATAGCGTGTGCTGTATGTTTTGCGTGCGAGTAGACTACAGGGGTGTCTGTGTGCGTGAGTACTGTGCGTGCAGGAGCGTATGCATGTGTGCATGTAACTTACGGCACGAGCGCGTGTCAGTTTGTGTGTGCGTGCGTGCCTGTGTTTGTGTGCGTGTGTGTGTGTGTGCTTGTGATGGATTGGTCCTTACCTGGAAGTTTCCCACCATGATGAGGCCTGCAGCACAGATCCAGCCAGTGGAGAGCCCGGCCGTGTTCAGCACACAGTTCTGGTACTTCTCAACGACAAGGCCATACCGCAGCAGGCCGATCACCATCACTGGGAGGAGAGACACAAGAGAGATTCACATTTTCACAATTTCAGACCATGGAAGAAAAAGACTTGTGTTCTACCACCCCGAAAGTAAACGCTAGTAGATATTTATGTCGGACGTGGATGACTGCATTACTTAAGACTTTGTATTTTCTCCCCAGATAGAAAAATTTTATAATGATTTCCACTTCTCAAAAAAAAATGTTCTGATGATGAATGGTTGCAAGTGGATTAGTATTCTTGTCCAGGAAGAAAGAATGCCTCCAACTCCCAGAATGCCTTGTTCAGGCATGTTTCCACACTGCTGGCCTTGATGAGTCAGCGAGATTCAACCAGACAAAAATGTTTCAAGTGCTCCATTTATGCAGAAGATCTTCCACAACTGAACTGTGAATCAGGAGTACAATACACAGAGGGCACTCTGTGAAAGAAAATCACTAACTAGAGCCTACCCTTCATTTATGTGAAAAGAAAGACTAGCAAAAAAGATTTTTGGCACATGGCTCCTCTTACCCATAGCTAAAAAAGAACAACGCTTTTCTTCTGTACACATGTGTATCCTATTGCTTAATTTCTTGTCACGTTACATTAAATTACATTAATTTAGTAGATGCTTTTAAGCAACTAACAACATAGGAGAACAAGACTACATTCCCATTATTCTCATGGGAAATATTACCAGACCTGGCAAACAACATTCCCAGACCTGCAGGTGTGTTTGTGTGTGTGTGCGTTTGTGTGCGCATGGCTGCATACAGGTGAATGTGATAGCAGATAACAGTGTAGATTCATTTGTGCACACGTTTCTCTTATTTACTACTCTAACGGAGTGTTTCCACTAACGGTGTGCCACGGCACTCTGGTGTGCCGTCAGGCGAGGTCAGGTGTGCCGTGTGAAAAATCCTTTAAAAAAAATTTTAATGTGCAAATGAATTTAAAAAACTTAAATGAACAAATCCCATTCACGAAAGCCAAAATAAATGTCATTAAAATGCATATCGCTTAATTAAAACCGCAAAAAACCACAAAAAAACATTTAGGCGTGTGTGGAGGGGGGGCTGCAGGGTGTTTATTTTTTATGCTTTTGAGAGCGGTGTGCCATGAGATTCTGTAAATTTGGAAAGTGTGCCGCGGAAGGAAAAAGATTGGGAAACGCAGCTCTAACGTGTCTCTGAAGAGTCTTCTGTAAAGTCTTCCATATTTTTTGCCCTGCCTTGCCAATGCCTAATGATGGCTGACAGAGAGCCAACTCCAGGCCCCCTCCTCACCCCATGCCCACCCTCACCCCCATCTCTGCCCCTGCAGTGATAAACACACTCCATTCCTTCCAGACCACACTCATTTATTTCCTGGGATGCTTCCCAGAGTCTTTTTTTCTACAACGTCCCCCCCCCCCCCAAACTCCCTCAAATCCTGTTTCGCCGCTCCCTGCCCGTGGCTGCCAACCCTGACAGAAATGAGAAACAGACATGAGAAGCAGAGACCTGCTGCTATAGCAGGCATGGATAACCCCTCCCACTCCATGGATAACCCCTCCCACCAACAGTCCCACAGTGTTTTGCAGGTTTCAGGACTCAACTGCGAGCATTTAACGCCATCTCACTTCCTACTGCAGAACCACCTCCTGCACTTACAAAGGGTCTGATTTCAGAACTTAGTTGCTGAGATAGACCAACAAACAAAAGACAAAACAAAACCTCCCCATCTAAAAGCTGAACTCCCTTTATCACTAGACCCGGATCAGAAATGGACACGGACCTCACAGAGAGAGAGGCAGAGTCTGAAGGCCTCAGAGCACCCAGAGATGCATGGGAGTCGCCGTGGGAAGAGTAAATGTTTACAGCTTCTAGGCTGAATCACTCTGTGGAGTGCGGTTAGTCACCGGGAATAAAGGCCACAGTTACAGGGCCAGGAAGTGATGTGTTACTTTCTGTTATTCTTCTCACATGAACACCGCTGTAAAAGCTGATTTCTAACTGCTGTTTTCCGCTGGGGCTCCGCGGGTGTATGAGATGAGATGAGATCCACGGTGCCAAAAGCAGCAGCAGCATTCCATCTCAAACTGGGAACATCTGAAGCACAGGCCAATCAAACTGGGGACATCTGAAGCACAGGCCAATCAAACAGGGAACATCTGAAGCACAGGCCAATCAAACTGGGGACATCTGAAGCACAGGCCAATCAATCTGGGGACATCTGAAGCACAGGCCAATCAAACAGGGAACATCTGAAGCACAGGCCAATCAAACAGGGAACATCTGAAGCACCGGCCAATCAAACAGGGAACATCTGAAGCACAGGCCAATCAAACTGGGAACATCTGAAGCACAGGCCAATCAAACTGGGAACATCTGAAGCACAGGCCAATCAAACTGGGAACATCTGAAGCACAGGCCAATCAAACTGGGAACATCTGAAGCACATTCGCACCTGACGTGACCCAATGTTCCTTTAAACAGCAGTGGCAGATAAACACGTGTACTCCTTCCTTCCTTCCTCTCTCTCTCTCTCTCACACACACACACACACACACTGAATATACCCAACTAGCATGCATCATCCACACAATGGAACTGACACTGTTGTACAGCTCACATACTGGTACTGTTCGTATACAGGTTTGGAACTGGATTTGCAACTCTGGTGCAGTAGGCTTGATTCCCAGGTTGAATGCTCCAGTAGTACACTTGAGAAAGGTGCTTAGCCTGCACTGCTTCAGTAAATAACCAGCTGTACAAACGGATTATGTGTAAAAGAATGTAAGCTGGGCAAGTCGCTCTGAATAAATGCTTGCTTAATGGCTAAAGTGCTCATGTTCCAGCACTGTGAATTGAAACAATATGAATAAATAACAAAACATTATTTCATAGAATGTAACACTTAAACATTGATTGTGATTGATAAACACTGTAGATATTGACAGTAACTATTTTATTAAAAATCTTGTATTCACTGGCTTTCCAAAGGGAGAGTGGTGCTGCAATTGAACAGCGGTTGGTCTTATTTTGGTTGGGCAGTGTTAAAAAGGAGCCTTGTGAAGGTAGGGCCAAACCCAACACCAGGCGTTAATGGTCACATGACCCCGCCCCCAGCACTGGGGTGGATAAGAATGCCGTTACCCTGGGAACGCTGTGGCTGAAACTTCACACGGTCCATTTTTCTAATGGTGAAAAAGGCCAGAGCTACTGGTTTTGCAGAATTAGCCAGTAAAGCGCACAGCGAAGGCAGACTGCTCCATACGGTCCACTGGACTGGGGCCGGTAGCACTCCACGGCACAGCCCGTACCCCGCCTAGGAGAAAAATAAACCCGCGTTGCCTCTGAAGCAGCGGTCGAACCAAACAGGCTATTGTTTCAGTGGGTGGGCAACGCGAGACAGTGCTGGGAGGGGAAAGAGCCGGGGGCGGGGGGGCACACGCCCAGACATCCCGGCCGAGCGAGCGCCCTGACCCCCCCCAAAGGGACGGGGAACAGGACGCTCCTCCCGATCGGCGGGGGGTGCATACCTCACCTTCCTGCCCCACCTGTGACGGTTGGAACTCTGAGAACTGGCCTGTGGAACTCTCAGAGCAGTAGGGACCTGCGTTTTCATTCCTTTAAACCCTGGTTTTTCTTTCTCATATGATCCTCACCATGTCTTCGGAAGTGCCTGGGCCTCACACACAAGGTGTAGTTGTGTTACATTTAAAGTGGTCAGTCTTCTCTTTTTTGTGTTTTTGTCAACTTATGTTGCCTGTGTGATTGGCTTTGTGTAAAATGCTTTAAAATGCTTTTAAAAATGAAGACGGGCCTGAAAATCTATGAATATTTGTGCCTTCAAAAGTCTAAAATACACTTGATTTTACTGTACGTATGTGCATACTGAAGGCTTCTAGTTTACTTCAATATATTTTATGTTCAAATACTGAAAGCAAAGGTACAACACAATATCATAAATAATACAGCCTTGCACCCTATTTGTACTGTAATAATTTAAATAATCACATCACTGACTGTTTATTAATTATATTTGTTAATTATATTAATTATACCATATATTATATTTAATTATATTGTGTTAATGAAATAATAAGGAAAATAAACTTTCATGTTGGGAGCTTAAATGAACAACAGAGACTCATTCACTCTGTATCACTCTATATTCCATCTATATTAACTCACAGTCAGGCTAGAAGATTCATTAGATCAAATTAATCCACTGTTTTAATTTCTATGCAGGTTACACACACTCATGAATATCAACAAGAATAATCAAATTATTTTGTTTGGAAACAAGTATGTGGAATAAATTAAAGATCTCTGTGATGCATATTTGCTAATGAAGTAGCCACCTCTGTAGTCCATTATTTGAATAATTGAATGTTTGAACTTACCCAGCACTCAAATACACATTAGACCAAAACAAGTCAGTATGTGGTATAGATTGCTCCAACAAAACACAGCTGTGTGTGACTGAATGCTTTTGCAATAGCCAAGCCATAAAAAACACTGCAACCTAAGTTAACCTATATAAAAGCATCTATTAAGCAAACAAACTGGATTGTAAAAAGCAATTTGGTATGGTGAGTAAGAGAATAAGGTCACAGCGACTAACGTTAAAATCGCACTGCGGGGGGCTGCATGTTTTGCAAACATTATGTTTTTATGCTGCAAAATCTCACGTGGGATGCAATAGGTGCCTGGCTCTCCGGTCCTACCATGAATCATTGCATGACAGAAAAACGGGAGTCATGGCCCTCGGTTTGTGTTTGTTTGTGTGTGCGCGCGCGTGCGTGCCTGCGTGTGTGTGTGCTGTACTATGCATTACAACAGTGTGGTACGTCTCTGTGGTCTGAATCATTTGATTCGGAGAAATTTGATTAGGAGAAATTTTCGCGGAGAAATCTGATTAAAATCTGTTCATTATTAAGTTTAAACTTGACCAAAATGCATGTGATACAGCGTTTTGTGTGCATGTAACTTGAACACAAGCAGAAAATCATCACGTTTTCATCAAGGAACTGCATGGTGTTTTTGGCCAACTCATTTTACGATGCCACAACTGGAGCTACTGTATGTTTGAATTAATTTGCATTAATTCATAACACACGTTCCTCGTGAACTGGCATTGATTCTTTTATATATCTGCAGTTGTGTAGGCAGTCTGAGAGAACATTTCACTCCTCACAACTTACTGCACTGTCCAGCTGAGTGTTAAGCACATTCCATGAAATTAAACCATGTACAGCAAAAAGGAACGTCCTGGAACACGTTCTCATGACAGAGGTCAAGTGAAATAGGCTGTGGCCCTTTCGTTTCCTTCTTTTTTCGCTTTGTCAGTTCTTGTGGTCAGTTAAACCATAGTCTTCATCTGTTTTATATGGCTTTATATATAATATTACTATATAATTTTGTATTTCCACACATACCACAGACAACATATTTGTGTCTTAAGGTAATGCACTGAAAGGATCATTCTTAAAAAGAGGTCCTAACATTCTGCTAGGGTTGTTTTTATGGATGCAGTAGATGGTGATGATTCACTTTTTCGACAGAGAGCAATGTTTCACCGTTTCCACCCGGAGACAGGACGGAAGAAACCAAACAAAAAAGAGGACACTGAGAGACAGGGCTGCGCCTTTAAACTTCATTGTCCGTGTTTAAAAAGAACCGTATTTGCAATCACCCGAGCTCAAAGCTTGGAATTCTAAACCACTTCCAAGAGGAGGGGAAAGGCCTGCCCTTTCCTAGTAGCAAAGGAAACGTTATGTGAACAAACATGACCTGGCTGCTCCAATGCATTCTCTTGTGTCTGTCCATTCACCAACCGGGACAAGATGCCCCAAAAAACTTTTGCCTTTCAGTGACGGTCCTCCCACGCCATAAGGTACAGTTATCTAATTCAGGACCATGTGAAGTTTCAGCCACAGCGTTCCCAGGGTAACGGCATTCTTATCCACCCCAGTGTGGGGGGTGGGGTCATGTGACCATTGGCGCTCGGTGCTGGGTTCGGCCCTACCTTCGCAGGCTCCTTTTTATCGCTGCCCAACCAAAATGAGACCAGCCGCTGTTCAAACAAACACAGCGGAAGGCAGACAAGCTGGGCCTCGCTCGATAAGTTTGTTGCATAAGGGCCACATTAAAAAAAGAACAAAAAAAAAAACACACAGAAATGCCATCTGGTCCCGCTGCCCAGCCCATGCCCCGCCCCCAGTGACACACAATACGCCCCGGGAGCTCGGGCCATATGTCTGTGCACTGGGGTGCCGTGGCACCGCCCCCGTCCTCCACCCACTGCACGTCAAAATAAAACAGGCGTCCCTTCAGTAGCGACTGCAGACGGCGTGACCCGGGGTCGACCCTCGGGCCGAAGGTCACAGTCGAGCTGCAGCGGCAGACAGGCTAGCAGCTCTCCGTCGAATTTGCGTCGGGTTGCAGCGGCCAAAACTCCGACTGAGCACTCTCTATTTCAGTTGACTTGCGGGGTCATCTTGCTCTTGAAGGCTTTGTCTGTTGTTCCCGTCTATGTTTGCTTTGCTAATGCTGTTTTCAAACAGGCCTCAGTTGTTCACTTTCATCATCCTCCCCTAATGCGTCCGTGCTTGCTCTCAGACATGAATCTGTACTTCCATGCACGGCTACATGGCTTAAGATACATTTGCAGTCTTCTGAGGAAAAAAGCCAGCAAGTACTGGCCAACTCAAAAACTCTGGTAAATTAGTGTTTCACTGGGCTAAACCAGGTGCAGTCAAAATCAGTAGCAACTTCGACAGTCTGATTTGGGTATATCCAAACGACTACCTTCCTTGAGTTTAGCTTTCTAATGGAGTCACCATTTATCTGGGATTGAAATGAACTGAACAGCTGCAAGAGATGGAAAGGAAGCACTTCTAAAGCAAGCACTAAAAAAATAACAATAATAAATCAAAAAGATACATAAATGTTGCTGCCGGTTTGATTCCCCACCACGGCACTTGATGTACTATGATCCCCTCTTTCCTCTCTGATTCCCTGATGTGAATAAAGTAAAAATAGATAAGGAGGGCTGACAGTCCAATCTCTTAAAAATATATACATCAAGACTTACATTTCATGTCTAGGGGAAATATTTACATTTCACGTCCTGGGGAAATTGTATTTATTGGCGGTTGGAGTTCATGTGGGATATGTAATATGAGCCAATCTACTTTTTGGGAGACAGGTAAGGGGGGAGGCTAAATAAATCTGGAAATCTGGGCAAATGCTTCTCTCTCAGGTCTCCCTTGATGCTCCCGTTACAAAAAAACGACTGCAGCTAACTGCAAAGTTATACTGTGGTTTAACAGAACAACGGTGAAGTGCAATGCATTTAAATGCAGTATAGAAGTGCATTCATGAAACCTTCAAATGAAGCAGAGAAACTGCATTATAACTGCAGTAATACTGCAATTAGAAAACACAACTGCGTCCAACTACTGCAGAAATACTGCAATAATTGCCACCATAACAACTACAGTTGAGCTGCAGTTATTTTTTATTTTCCGTCCCCGTAAACGCCCCCCCGGGGACGGCCGCGGGTCCCGCCCTGGCTTTAGCGCCGAGAACACTCAGGGGCCAATCCTTCAAGCGGCTCGCGACCACCAGAGGTCCACGGGGGGGTGAGCCAATGAACACGGGTGGGAGGCGGGGCAAGGCAGCCCAACACCACTGTCTGTAGAACTACTGCGGCATAAACGGTTCCCTTGGCTTCCCTTTATTCTGCTTTTAAACAGATCCGTTTCCACGGCGGCCGGGCCAAGCCCTGGCACACTGTCCATTCCCGCCCCCTCCCACAAAAAAAAACATTTTCCACTGGAGTGTTCTTTTCCACTAAAATGGCCCATAATGTTTGGGAAAGGCACCCAGCCAAGCTCCTGGCAGTAGCTGGGGAAAGCAGCTCTGGCCCTGGCCATGCCTGTAACTGCATGGCAGCCAGGCTGGGCCCACTGCTGCTTCTCACAACTGAGGCTAATAAACCGAGACACTGCTGAGCCTGACCGGGAGTGGCATCTTACTGAAGTACAAACACACAGACAAGCACAGACAAACACGCCCGCACATGCACACACACACACACACACACACACACATACACACACACTAAGTACATTCCTGATTCAGCGCTGCCGACAGAGGACATTTCTGAAAAGATGTTTCAGTGAATCACTTACCCACCTAACACAAAATGTCCTCACAATGTTACCGGAATGTTCTGTCAATGTGACAACGCTGCCGCCACATTGCAGCAACATTGTGAGAACGTTTTGTGTTAGCTGGGTTAGCCGCTGTGGGAATCAGCATTAAGTTGTTCCCGCAAGTTTCCATCTTGTTTTAATGTGAAGAACCAACCACTGTCAACCACTAACTGTACTAAGCCACCCAAGAGGCAGAAGACAAAAATCTATGAATGATCAGGTCTCACATAATGTAAAACTGCAAAAAAAAAAAACATATCACGTGACTTATAAAGAGAAACAAAAAAGGGTTAGGGCAATGCAATGGAAAGGATTTCCTCTTCCTAATTTAGAACTTAACCCGTTCAAACTGTTCCTAGAACCCTGCTGGACAGGAACAGGGCACTTTGACTGGACAAAACGTTGCGTGAATCTTTTTGACGCTATTTACTTCCAAGTTTTCATTCCAGACATCCACTCTTTCCACAGTTATTGTGTCACTCACTGAGGGGCACTGTATCAGGGTCACCTGGCACCATTGCCCCCAAAACTTGGCAGGTCAAATGATCCACGTGAGGCTAACCTGACACTACAGCATATATGGTAACAGCATAGTGCGTAGTAATTATAATAATAATAAGAATAATAAACTTTATTTGTACAGCACCTTTCATGCAGAGATTCAAAAGTGCTTTACACAGTGCAGTGGAGAGAATAAAATGTAAATAAAGTAAAATAAATAAAATTATAAATAAATGAGCATATAAAATTTACAAATAAAATAGCTTGTGATAGATAAACATGCATAAAATATAAATGAAAAAAATATCATAGAAAAACAAAAATAAGCATAAGTAAAAATGGGTAAAGATCTTAAAATATTTTAATAAGCAATGATAAAATAGGAAAAATATTATTTAAAAACCAAAGTAAATAGGCAGGTTTTAAGTTTGCTTTTAAAAGTCTCTACAGAGCTCACTTCTCTAGTAGTCTCTCTCTAGGAGTCAGATAGCAAGAGAGTAGAGTGGAGATCATACTCTAACACCTAACATCAAATAACCCCTCTGGCCTTCTGACCAGACACCCAGAAAAAGCACACGTGGACCTCCGTTCCTCAACAGTGACCGAGGCGACGGGGGTGCAGCGGGGGACACTCACCCATGAAGGAGCCCGTGCTGCAGATCAGACTGAAGAAGCAGCTCTCTGGGGGCAGGGTACCACACTTACTGCAACACAAGAGAAGACCCCACAAGAGAAGGTCAGAATGACGAGTCAGAGCATAAAAGAACACGCATTAAAAACTAAGGGAACGTTCACATCTGCCCTCCTTCTCTTAAAACCAACTTTTGCAGTTTCGCGGTCATAATTTGGGTGTACAGTACGCTGAAGCCCGAGTTTCATTTCAAGGTCTTTGGAACAAGAGCAACAGGTGTTTGAGCCCAGGGAAAGCACGAACCCGCGGAAAAAAATCTCTGGGTGAAGCAACCAGACACGAGGCAGATGGTGCCTAACGGGCAGAAAAGTAAACACTTGGAACGCCCTTCCAAACACCATCCATGTGGTTCCATTTACGTGTGGTTCCATTTTTTGTTTGGAGAGTGACCGCACATGACCTTAGAGGGCACCTTTAACACTGACCCCAGGGACCATGTGTTTTAGTTTCTGAAGAAGAGAAAAAAAAAGGGAGGGGGGTAATTTCTCCCAGAACTGTCACTGGTGAGGCTCATGCATTTACAATACCCACTGAGGTGCAGTGCTTTGCCAGTCAACAGCATTTTAAAGCAGCGCTCCATAAACTCTGTATACTTCTGACTCACTCAAAGTTACCCAAGAAGGGGGCAACAGCTCCCAGCAGCAGGATAATTTTGTAAAAAAAAAATTTTGTACTTAAAAAAAACCCAAACCCTGATATTTGTTTCATTAGACTTGAACTCCAATCATGGTTTTCCTTTAGACTTAGTGTCATGTTCAATGGATCTTCTCTACAGCTGTGATAGGCTGAGCAGTTTTTCTCCACTTCCTTCTCATTCTCTTCCGCACTTCCCACTATCTCTGTCCCTCTCCTCCTTTCTCAGGCAGCAGTCGTCTCCACATATGTTCCACTCTCTCCATCCAATTAAACTCACATGGCAACAAACAAAACTGCCGAAGTTGCAAAATGACAAGACACACATTCTGAATTAAATATTATTGGGCCCTTGTTTAAACATCCCTCCCAAAATAAGTTAAAAAAAAGAACATAAATAGATGAACAAATACAAAAATACAGAGAGGAATTTCAGATGAAGTTTGAGAACATTGAATTAAGATACTATCCTACAAACCTCAACCTTTCCTCTCTTTCCTGGCCTCCCTCCATCTCTTGCTTTCTGCCCCCCCCCCCTTTTTGGAGAATTTTAATTAGCATGTATTGTTAGCATGACAGAACCACTCCAGCATCACAAAAGCGGTTTAGAAAAGTAAAATATAAGATCAACTCTAACCCACTTCACAAATAACCGCCAATAAAATAATCCATATATAAATTACAACTATAATCATAAGACAGAATAGAAAAATATTACATAACTCTACTTCTCTACTTGTTCTTTCCCTCTCTCCGCTTCTCTCTCAGTTTCTCACTCTCTCTCTCTTTCTCTCACATTCCTTCTCTATATTCTTGTACCTACCGTTTCTCCACTTCCCCTTTTACTTACTCTTCCCCCAATTCAGCCAGTTTCACCACCTAAACTTTCACATTGCTGGGTCTTTGGGAGGGTTTGGGTAGGGTTTGTGTGGGACTTGGGGGGGGGGGGGGTATGGGGTGCTGAGAGGCTGTGTACCACCGGAGGGGGCTGGTTTGGGGGTCTTTACCCTCTCTCAGCCAGTCACTGTATGAGTGAGGACGGCTGACCTTTCACCTAGTTAATGGCGCTGCTGCTCCAGCATCTGCATGTGGGACTTCTGAGACACGAGCAGACAAAACAAGCCCTCAGTCCTGTGTGCCAAGTGCCACACTCACACAAACAGACACACACTCTCATGTACACACACACACACACACTCATGCACACACAAACACACTCATGCAAATACACACATACACACACTCACGCATGCACACATACACGCACAAACACAAACACACACACACACACACACACACTCATGCACACAGACATGCATACACACACACTCATGCACACACAAACACACTCATGCAAATACACACACACACACATGCACACATACATGCAAATACACACACACACACACACACACGCACACACATGCCTACGCATCAACACACGCAGACACATGCACACACTCATATAATACACAGCTCTGCAAGGAGGACATTTTAGAACCAATGCTTCAATAACTTTGAGGTAAGATTTGAAGAGTTCAGTCTTAGCTGTTTGAGAAATCAACATCAAGTTGTTCCCATACGTTTTACATAAATACACACACAAAGGTGCACACATACATGTGTACATACTTACACATACACACACACAGTGTGGTCCATGTATCCACATGGGGCGGAAAATACCACTTTTAAAAACAGACCATACCGCAGGAAAGATAACATTTCACATCCTTAAGCTCTATTATGACATTTTACAGCCCTGCTGAAGAAACGAAACCAAGGCAGCACCCCTTTTCCTGTAACCGGGCGCAGCTTCATCCTTTCTAATGGGGAATTCCTGAGTCAATCGGGCAAGCGCGGACCCATCGAATACCTGCACCCAGAGGCATAAACAGCACATCTGCAACGTTTTCAGAAGCCAGCTTATTGCCTTCCCATTGCCTCCAACCACCACCAAAGTCACCAAAATGTCCACCGTATGGCTGTTTAAAAATAGAAACTCTATTTAACTTTATCTGGGGCCATGACCTCCTATTCTTTCGAGCCTTAAGAGGGCAATGCGGGTCGGGGGGAGGGGGGGCAGAGGGGATAAACCTGAGACACAGAGTGACTGAGAAGATGTTGTATCAAGCAAGAACAGAAGCACAAAGGGACACAAAACACAGATGAGGACCACAGACAATAGCGGTGTGTAGGGTCCCCACAAGGACATTTTGCAGCTTGTTGCATACCGTCATCTTGGGGACCGCGAACCCCCTCTGTCACAGTCACGAAGTGGTTAACCTGAGGTAACTGTGTGCTCCCCAATCCCCGTCTCTGAGGCCTCACTGAAATATGACCCCCCACCCCTGCGGCCAGGACACTTAGTCACGCTGCCATTGGCTGGCGCCACTCAGCCCATACTGCAGAGCTTGATTTTAATTTGCTCTGTGTGGGTGCCAAGCTGGGCCCAGCGTAAGTCGCCCCCAGTTATCCACACAGGTCTGAGAACCTGTTCATATTGTTTAGGAAAGTCAAGCCACTATGGTGGAGCAGCCCTATATCAGCACAAGCCTGCATGATCAAAGAACGTTACAGTTGGGACTACATCAGGGGGAGACCTGCGGTAACGTGGTAGAGTTTTGTGTGGTCTGAGCAGGTGTGCGGCTGTGGGAGAGAGGTGCGTGATGGTACAGATAGGCATGTGATGGTGTGACCAGCTGTGTGACGTGCAGGCGTGCGGTTGTCTGTGCAGGTGTGTGACAGTGTATGCAGGTGTGTGAGTGTGCGAGCAGGTGTGTGATAGTGTGAGCAGGTGTGTGATATGTGCAGATGTGCAGTTGTGGGAGCAGGTGTGTGATATGTGCAGGTGTGTGATGGTGTGTGCAGGTGTGTGATAGTGTGAGCAGGTGTGTGATGGTGTAAGCAGGTGTGTGATAGTGTGAGCAGGTGTGTGATGGTGTGAGCAGGTGTGTGATAGTGTGTGGAGGTGTGTGATGGTGTGAGCAGGTGTGTGATGGTGTGAGCAGGTGTGTGATAGTGTGAGCAGGTGTGTGATGGTGTGAGCAGGTGTGTGATATGTGCAGGTGTGTGATGGTGTGAGCAGGTGTGTGATATGACCAGGTGTGTGATAGTGCGAGCAGGTGTGTGATATGAGCAGGTGTGTGATAGTGTGTGCAGGTGTGTGATGGTG
The DNA here is from genome assembly GCF_013347855.1 of Anguilla anguilla. Classification (NCBI taxonomy): domain Eukaryota; kingdom Metazoa; phylum Chordata; class Actinopteri; order Anguilliformes; family Anguillidae; genus Anguilla; species Anguilla anguilla. Next base: position 18,571,746 of record NC_049202.1, read on the forward strand.
TGAGCAGGTGTGTGATAGTGTGTGCAGGTGTGTGATGGTGTGAGCAGGTGTGTGATAGTGTGTGGAGGTGTGTGATGGTGTGAGCAGGTGTGTGATAGTGTAAGCAGGTGTGTGATGGTGTGAGCAGGTGTGTGATATGTGCAGGTGTGTGATGGTGTGAGCAGGTGTGTGATATGACCAGGTGTGTGATAGTGCGAGCAGGTGTGTGATATGAGCAGGTGTGTGATAGTGTGTGCAGGTGTGTGATGGTGTGAGCAGGTGTGTGATAGTGTGTGCAGGTGTGTGATGGTGTGAGCAGGTGTGTGATAGTGTGTGGAGGTGTGTGATGGTGTGAGCAGGTGTGTGATAGTGTAAGCAGGTGTGTGATAAGTTCAGGTGTGTGATGGTGTGAGTAGGTGTGAGATATGTGCAGGTGTGTGATAGTGTGAGTAGGTGTGTGATGGTGTGTGCAGGTGCGTGATAGTGTGTGCAGATGTGTGATGGTGTGAGCAGGTGTGTGATGGTGTGAGTAGGTGTGTGATATGTGCAGGTGTGTGATGGTGTGAGCAGGTGTGTGATGGTGTGAGCAGGTGTGTGATAGTGTGAGCAGGTGTGTGATGGTGTAAGCAGGTGTGTGATAGTGTGAGCAGGTGTGTGATAGTGTGAGCAGGTGTGTGATGGTGTAAGCAGGTGTGTGATAGTGTGAGCAGGTGTGTGATGGTGTAAGCAGGTGTGTGATAGTGTGAGCAGGTGTGTGATGGTGTAAGCAGGTGTGTGATAGTGTGAGCAGGTGCGTGATACGTGCAGGTATGTTATGATGTCAGCAGGTGTATGATATGTGCAGGTGTGCGATATGTGCCGGTGTGGGGTTGTGTGAGCTGGTGTGTGACGGTGTGAGCAGGTGTATATTTGCAGGTGTGTGATGGTGTGAGCAGGTGCGTGATAAGTGCAGGTACGTTATGATGTCAGCAGGTGTGCAGTGGAGTGTGTAAGTACAGTCTGTACGCAGAAGGGTACAGAGCCAGGACACTGACCTGATAAGAGGCACGTTGTCCAGCGTGCAGCACAGCACCGGACCTCCCTGTAGAGACAGCTTCTCCTCACAGGACTCATTATAAACCCTGAATACACACACACACACACACACACACGGAGACAAAACAAAGATATTTGAGACATAGAACCGCCCACATCCTTAATTAATCGGAAGACACAGTACAGATAGATCTTCCCCTTTCAGAGTTGCATTCAGTTAAAAGCCAAGTGGTAAGAGACAGCATCTGTCTGCTTATCAGCAACTTGATGCAGAAACCCTTTCAAACATCTTAAGTATGAACACATGACCAGGATTACAGGGAGAAATGCACATGAATCTAATGATGTTTTGACAAGGCAAAGACAGAGCAGAGTCCAAGGTCATGATGTATGCAGTACTGCGTTGGGTCATGCCATACTGAGAGGGGCGATGGAGGGGGTGTGAGAGAGAGCGAGGGATAGAGAGAGAGACAGTGGTGAAGCCAAAACTCGATCCACACTGTGAGAGGGGAACAGGGAGGTGCAATCAGAAGGGCGAGACGAGGGACATCCCGCGCAGGCACCAGTCTGGCAGTTTGCCCCAGACTGACAAACCGGGGGATATATGAGTGCGTAGGCTAACGGCGCGGGGGGGGGGGGGGCGCGGGGCGCCACCGGCTCCGGTTAGGCATCTCCACGAAAGCAAACCCAGCCGCGAGGCACACAGGTTAATCTGTCAGGGCAAACCGCCGCTCCTTTCGCAAGATGACATTTCACAAACCGGCCGATTTCCCACCGTCCGAGTTGAGCAATGACTTTCCCGACCCCCGCGCGCCCTGCCAATTCAGCGACGGCTGTGCCCGTCGTTAGGAAAAGTATTCGGACCGAGGGAATGGCACCCCGGTCCCAAGTCGCTCCTGTTTGTGAAACTGGCAGGCAGCCAGGAAACAGATAGAATTTGCTTTCTCTGTGGACAGTTTAAGGATGAGCAGATGTTTGTTTATATATTTTTTATGGACACCTTGAGACTTCTTACCCACGTTTGCTTTGCACGTGCCATTGAATTGACCCCACCACTTTCGATAGAATGCTGAAGAATCATACATGCTCACCCTCTTTCTATCTGTCAGTTTAGCCATCTCACTATGCTCTCAAACCTTCAAGCTCTTCACATTCCTCAATCTTTCTAGCTCTATACATTCCTCAGTCTTCCTAACTCTTCCTATATCCATCCATATCTATCTATCCCTATCTCTGTCTCAGGTTGAGCACAGAGTATAGTTTGATTTCACTCTCCCTCTCTAAGAAATAAACCTCTCTCCATTACATTTGCTCTTGAATGGATTGGCTTGAATGAGCAGGTGTGTGAAGTGGTGAAGCGTCTTTGCTCTATTCAAGTTAATCTGTAAGGATTATGACTTTTGGTTATTTGGAGACGAGTAACTTGATGATGCCATGAGTAACTTGATGAGGCCACTGAAACGAGTGAAGTGTGAAAGCATGCACCGTGAAACGGATTTCCAAGTTCTGTCACAGTGCATAAGGCTACTGACACCACTGTGCGTCAGCAAAGTTATGAAATGACTTTTTAAAGAGAGAGGAAGCGATACAACTGTGGTGATTTATTTGTTTATAGTGTGACAGGGAAGGTTTTGTTTCAAGAGCCTTCCGGCAGGTTCTGCGATGCATCATCAAGGATGGGAGCCCAAGAGAAACCAAGAGCCAGGACAACCGTAAGGTTACAATCCGCCAAGGATCCCTAGAGAATGCAATTTGTGATTTGTGAGCCCATTTGTGGCCCCGTCTTCTTGACAGTAGATGATGTGAAAACACTGGCCTGTCGGGCTCCTACCATTAACCTACCATTATACCTGAGAAGACTACTACTTCACTGATGGAAAAATAAATTTACATTTTCTAAACATCTGTACCTATATTTCTACCCAAATTAAGAATCATCATCTAGCCTAAGCCTTTTGAGATACTGCTATGACACCTGCACAAGTGCACCCGGGAACTTCTGCTGCACACCCTACCCCTGAGTGCTTTAAAACACCATAATTTGCCACAGAGTACTGCAGGAGACAGCAAACACAGATAAAGTGGACTTCTGGTAGCTAGTGGGTACCAGTCCCATTGTCGAGACACAGGCTAACTCAAAGAACACTGGCTGGCTTGCACCTGCAAACATAGACCCTAGCACCTTAACAAATATAGTTTTATTTATTTAATTAGGAATGTTAATTGAGAAATAACTTTCCATTCACAGAGAACAAGTGGGGAAACATGGTAGGTGGGAAATGCAGAGGTATGGATAGCTAATCAACTGTAGGGTGTATGACAACATGGACATATTGTGAAAGACCATTTGGGAAGCGTATCAGGACACTAAAGGTGACCGCTTGGTTTTGTCAAGATATTTAAAGGCATACTATGCAGTTTTTTTTTCATTTTTACCTTGAGAAGATAAAATGCTAAGGCACATCAATGATGCACTAGCGATCTCTGTCTTTCCACGCTTTTGCCGAATTTGTGTACGATTACTTGTATTTGTCTTTAGAATGTGTTTGGGACATTTCTGAGCATGGTGCCCATTTCTGTGTAGGGAGGGTGGGTGTGGCTACAAAACCTGTGGTTAGGGATCCGATTGCAATGGAATGTGTGTTGTACATCTAGCTAGCTGGGGTAATGGCCCAGGTACAGTGAAGCAAAATGATAAGCCGACAGGGCTTGTTCAAGAACGAGCGTTGCTGTAACTGTGGAATTGCTTTTCCCCGGGAGAGTCGGCTGAATTCCCCAAGGGGATGAAAAGTGATGCGGAGCTGGCTTGTTTTCTGTCGAACCTGTAAGGGCGGGCGTACATAAAAACGATTTTATCATGGGTATCACGTCGGGAGTTGAGATGCCCTCTCACACTTAATGAGGTTCAGACTGTAACGACAGGTCGGATGATAGCATAGGCTACACGAGCTCACGACCGGATCAGATAATGTTACAGATGGCAAAGCACAGCGGGCAAAGCGTCATACATGGAACTACCGCCAGATTGATAAATGATGAATTCAAGCCGATTGTGTCCAAAATTTTTTTTGCCATGTGAAAAAACTATTGGGAGCCCGTAAGCCAGTCGGATTGGTTCAGAATGGTATCTCATACCTTGCGAGTTGCGACATTAAGACCTAATGTTTTTCTTACGATTCGGTCCCTATCAGAAAAAAACAATTGAAAGTCCGCAACTCATATAAATAATGTATGTCCACCCTAAGTAACAATACCTCTAGCTATGCAACTAAGGTTGCCAGATATCCGGTTTTTGACTGGAATGTTCGGATTTTAAATTATTTGCACATGTCTGGTTCGTGGTGATGACCGGACAATGTAGCCTAATGTCCGGTCCGAGTAATTGATAGGATAAATTTACCGGTAGTTTCTAATGGATTTGCCTGTTTGTGACTTGGTCGGGTACTCGGGGGTCAGTGGGTGGGGTTGAAGACAGAGGAGGAGACTTCTTTGATTGTAAACACAGGCTAAAATATCCTGCATAGTATGCCTTTAAGGAAGTGAACCATAACCTTACGTTTTTATATGTTATACCAACATCCTTCAGTATAAATAACCCTTTTAGTCCACCTAAGGCAAGCGCGAGTAAAAATACATGAAATGATCTTCCCTCAGATGAGACCTCTGTGTCTGCACCTGGCTTGTCCATCTCCTCTGTATTTTGGTTTAATTATTTTATTTTAATACGTGTTAATTAATGGTGAATTATGAACAAATTCCCTTGTTAATTCATTAGTGCAACTAAGTTGGATCAACAGGAGAAATGTCAGCTGGGGAGCTAAAGTTAGGTGGGCCAGAATTTTTACTGTTAAACCAGTCATTTCTCTCAGCATGTTTGATATGTCCCATAGCAGTGGTTACGTACCAATGGGCATAGCTATTTCTTCTCAATTAGTCTATCTAAGCTACTGGGAATGTTTTTTTATTTTTGTGTACATCATAAAATAGTGTGCACTTGCAAGATCCATATTATCTGAACTTGTACACTTGTTTGGAGCTTAAATAAAGTAGATTCAGTGAAGATTTTTGCAGTGTGTGGTTATCTTTTCTGTCTGTTTTTGACTGAATTCTAAAATAAAGTATAAATTATAGCCACCTCTTCTTCAAGCTCACCAGCTGTCACAGAGCAAGACACAGTGATTATAGGTTTCTAGAAGTCACTATTACAGCGAAGGTCACAGCAAAAGACAATACGATAGCTATAAATAGTGACTGAATTCAGCCATAGAGCCAGAGGAGATACTGATATCATCAACTATGAACAGTTGCAGAATAATGCATAAAGAATTAATGAGGGATTACTCTACCAGTTATCCACAGGACAAACGTGCATGTTGTACAAGGCCATGGCATATCTGAAATGATAAAAGAGACAGAGTCACAGGGAGGATTGCTACAGCGCGAGACAGAATTTAGAATAAGCAATGTTCTTATCCTCAACTTGAATCTTTTAGTACATTCACTAATATGCTAGGATATATGAAACATGCTTTCATTCCTTCCATAACATTTCTTCTTCTGCTTATTTCAGCACCTGAAAAGCTTTAAATTTGTCCAAAGATCTAAAAATAAATCATACATTTGCATAACTGTTTAACTGCAAGGTGGTCAAACTGGCAAAACATAAAAACACATAACATCTGAACACATCTCTTGAGTCAGAATGTAATAGAAGTTACACAGCCTGACCAGACCTTGATGTCATTGTTGGGACTTTACTGTGATACAAATATGCAGTGGTTGTAAATGGTAATAGCAATGTTACCAAGGTAACACGCACACCAAACCATAAACATTTCCAGCCATCACATGGCTAATTACTACGTATTTGTGGTCCTGCACAGGGCTGCCAGGCTGATTTCAAATCTCGAGCCAAAGTTAGCACAATCTGTCTGTCAAAAGAGGCCACAATGCAGCAGTGCCAAAATATATCCCATTGCCCACAACACAATGTGATCTGGAAAAGCAAAAATAAAGGAGCTGCCAACTGCCTTCTTACAACAAATATATCACTAAAGAAAAATTTTAATACATCCAATTCAACTCAGGAATGCGTTCATCCTGCAATTACAACTCAAACTGTGTGCTTTTATTAAGTTGACCTGGCTTTAGGGGAAAAAAGCCAAAAAGGAAAAATGCCAGCTGGCTTAACAATCCTGTACGCTTACACAACTGGACTGTTAACAGCCTGATGATACCTATTTGCTTGTCACATAACACCCAAATAGACGAGACGCTGCTTGCCATGGTATCTTTTGACACCACTGCAAGAGAACAACAAATGTACATGTGACCATAGCAGCAACAGAGTTCACTTGATTAAGGAGCTGGGCTTTTTAACTTAGAGGATGTTACATCAGGTTAAAAATCAGGTTGGACACTAGTGCTGTACCCTTGTTATCCTAAACTGTTTTAGTAAAATTTCTAGTTGGGTAAACTGACTGTATACTGATCTGCATGAAAGTGCCAGCTAAGCAAAGTACTAATGTGTTAATGTAAAGAATGTTCCTGTTTGTAATACAGGCGTTTATTCTCCATTTAAAAAACTTTAAAAATTTAAATTTTAAATGTAAACACCACAACTGAAGTAGAGCATGGGCACAGAACATTTAGGGTATAGCTAGTGCACCCAAAAACATCGTCAATGTCTGTTGCTCTTATGTCAGCCAGAGATGCAAGGCATGTTCCTGTCTGTGGCTTGCCATCATCGTGATGACTGATGAAGAACAGGGTCTTCCCAGAAATGTGGCCCCACAGACAAACACAACCCCCCAAACCAAAGTTCCTTTGCGACATATGTCAGTCACAGGCTTGGGTTTCTGCCCTTGAGGTGTGGCACCGATCACCACATCCACACAGGCAATGCCATGGCAGCACACACCATCGACAATCATAACGCGCAATTTATTTTAAAACCCCCCCTCCCCTTTAGGTAAGGATGAGGCGAGGAATAAAGTACATAAAACGTAACTACGTGTCACAAGCTCTCTGAAATATTACATTTTATCAACTCACTGTATGCATAAGGAGATAAGGCCAGTCAGAGCATCTTGGGTAAGGGGAGGCATGGGGTTCACCAAACAACCTGACACGGGCAGAGTTTAAAGTTTAGCTTCCAGATCCACCTATTGATTTCCTTCCGATGCACAAACAACCGCAGCGCTATGTACTGTACCTTTGTCTGGGGCAAAAATGGAGAGATAAACTGTTAATACTTGTCAGTTCTGACCGGTCTTGCTCACACCATAGGGGTCATATGGGAAAGAACCTCCCGGGTATTGACCTCCGTGCATTCTGTGAGAGTTAGTCATGCCAGGAAGGGGTCAAAAAACATGGGAGCAAATTAAGAGAGTGGGGCCCGGTACATCAAGGAGCGGGAGAAACAATTCCAAAAAATTTCAACTGTTCTACGAGCCGGTCGATTGCAGGGAACGGTGCACTGTTGAATGGGAAGCCCCTTGAGTTCTTACATCCCACCATGTCCCACCAAATCAGTTCTGGTTACAAGTAGTAGACTGATGGATATTTTGTTACATTTGCATGAGTTTGAGAGGACCGGCTCTCGAACTCATCACCTTTTCACAGAGCCATTCCCTCTTTCAAGCCCACATTTGGTTTCAAGTTTTTTTTCATTAGGAACTGAGTCTGAAAAACAGACTCATTACGCATTACAGGTCAGACGGACTAAAAAAAACCTTAGCGTCTAGGGTAAAGCACAACTAAAGTTCTCACATGCATTCATACACACACCTGGCTTTTCCAGGTACCGTAGAACTGTCTGAAGTATTTTGTGGTCCTGTAGGTGCGTGCATTTTCTCCCAAGGGAGTGTAATTAGCGTCCCTTGAAACCCTCTAAAATGTTAAGCTGTTTGATGCGGTCTTTTTTGGCAGAGGACGGAATATGCAGTTACTGCATGAATTTGTGAGCAAGCCCCCCACCCCTCCCTCCTTTTTCTTTACTCCAGGAGAACAGCAAGATCCTCTGCGTGCCCCTCTCACACAAGGCCTTATCCCCATTCACCGCAACTAGACAATGCCAATCCTCCATCCTAGAACTGAAATGTCAGGTGCCCAAAAGTTTATAAAATAACCAAACAACCTAGCAGCTGTCTGAAAGAACCTCTGAACATTCAATATCAAAGTGCACCGAGACCAAGATTCAGACTGAAATTCATGCATTTCGTCATCATATATCGAAAAACAAGGACTAGAACTTTCCCAGAAAGCAGAATACCCTGCTGGAGAAAACAGCTTATGCTGGTAGTTAGCTAGTGACCAGCTGGAGCTAGTCGCAAGTGATCAACTAGAACTAGGCCTACATCTGTGAAACATGGTAGCTGTTAGATGGAGATGATAGCTGGTGACCAGCTAGAGCTAGGTTTGTACATCACAGGCATTTAGCGGACACTTTCATCCAGAGCAACTTACAGAACTTTTTACATAGCATTTACATTCATCCATTTATACAGCTGGATATACACTATACTGAAGCAATGTAATGTAAGTACAATGGCATTGTCCCACCCACTAATCGAACCTGTGAAAAGACCAGTTCTTTACCCATTACACTACACTGCAGCCCGAAAGAGGTTTGTGTAACAAGGCAGCTGTCAGCTGGTGATCAGCTAGAGCTAGGTTTGTGAAACATGGTAGCTGGTGATCAGCTAGAGCTAGGTTTGTGAAACATGGTAGCTGGTGATCAGCTAGAGCTAGGTTTGTGAAACATGGTAGCTGGTGATCAGCTAGAGCTAGGTTTGTGAAACATGGTAGCTGGTGATCAGCTAGAGCTAGGTTTGTGAAACATGGTAGCTGGTGATTGGTAGCTGGTGATCAGCTAGAGCTAGGTTTGTGAAACATGGTAGCTGGTGATTGGTAGCTGGTGATCAGCTAAAGCTAGGTTTATGAAACAGCTGGTTGTTAGATAAGCTGATGGCTGGTGCTCAGCTACAGTTGGAAGCTAGTAACCGGCTAAAGTTGGGTTTGGGTTTGTGACAACAGCTGGCAGCTGGTAACCTGCTAGAGCTAGGTGGAACAACTGGTGTCGAGGTCAAGTACCTTCAGCAAGTACATTACATCTCACTAACAGTCAAGACAATTACACCGCCACATTTATTTATAGAAAATGTACTCTTAAGCTTTCAAATTCCAGAGCTAAGTAGTAGTTTTTCTTTAAACAACCCTGCAGACACAGACCTCTGGCTAAATATATAGGCTACAACATGCAGCTCATTATGTGATTAATTCCAAAACTAAGAAAAGTCATTAAAATGTGATTCATTCAACCCAAATGACATTCTAAGCTATAAAATTAATGTTCGTGTCTTTACAAGCAATTGGACTCAAAACTGTTCATAGCATAACCAGATCTACACAACATAGGCAAAAGTATGTAGACACCTGACATCCAACATCTCATCCAAAATTCTGGGCATTAATATGGAGTTGGTCCACCCATTGCTGCTATAACAACCTCCACTCTTCTGGGAAGGCTTCATACTAGGTGTTGGAGCAATGCTGCAGGGATTTGTTTCCATTCTGCCAGAAGATCATTCGTGCGGCTTGGGCAGTTGGCTTTCCAATTGATCCCAAAGCTTTTGGATGTGGTTATGGTCAGGGCTCTGTGCTGGCCAGTCAAGTTCTTTCACACCATTCTCGTAAACAAAACCATTCCTATATGGACCTCACTGTGTGCCCGGAGGCATTGTCATGCTGAAACAGGAAAGGGCCTTCCCCAAACTGTTGCGGAAGCACAGAATCATCTAGAATGTGCCTGCATAATCGTCTAGGATGTGATTGTGATTGCCTTCACCGGAACTAAGGGGCCTAGCCCAAACCATGAAAAAGCCCCAGACCAAGGGTTATCCACTTATGGTCATACAGTGTATAACGTTGTATTCTTTTGATGTAATCACCATATGCATTTTGTGCTGTGACCACTACATCTACTTTACACTTGTAATCAACTGAGAGAATGAACCTAAATCTACATCCTTCAAATTAGAGATGAACTTTTTATGAATTTACCAAATCGAGCACGTCCACTCATGAGCTTCAGCAAGCTGGTTGCAAACTCTAACAGGCCAGCCAGAAAACCAGCTGGTCCATCATGAACCAAATTAACTAAGCTGGTCCTTCAGCTCACCTAAGCTGGCCCATCACAAGTCAGCTTGACCTAGCTGGTTCATCAGTTTTACAAAGACTGTCTACCAGCTAAAGCCAGCTCGACCAGGCTGGTACAACAGCTACATTTCTACGCATTTCCGGCATGGTTTTAGCTGGAATTTACAGCAGGGCAGTCGGAAGTCTTCAGCTGTTCTCCTGCCATAAGCGTTACGTACACAAACAAACCTATAATCACGGGTGCGTGGCGGTCCGGCGGTGAAAGGTGGCCAAGGACAGGTCTAGCCACAGAGATGACAAGCCTCTCATTATGGCTACAGTGGAGCCAGTGGAGCCCCAGAGAGACACTGTGTGACAGAGACATTCCTGGCCTTCTCCCAGTAACCAGCATGACTGGCACTCACTACTTTTACTGCTCACTCTTTAATGACAGAGAGAGAGAGGGGGGAGGAGACAGGGAGAGGGGGGGGGAGAGAGAGTTTTTCAAAGGAAGGAAGGGAGGGATGACAGAGAAAGAGAGAGCCAGGGTAGAGGGAGGAGAGCGTATGGCTGTAGACAGAAGAAGAGAAAGATGGGAAAGAAGGTCAGAGAGGTTTAGAAAAAGTTGGGGAGGGTCAGAGAAGTGGGAGAGAGAGGGACTGAGTGGGAGGGAGGAAAGAGACCCAGCAGCACAAATGAAACACCAAGCACAGCTAGCTATAGTTAGAACACAGCTAAAAATATCCAGGAAAAATATGTACATACCCAGGACATAAACTCCGCCCCCAGAAAACACAAGGAAGCTGTTATCCTGCAAAGTCTTGAATTCATTAACTTGGTTGAATTTTACAGTGAATTTTTCCATATCCATTCCCCACTTCAAAATGAGACCCAGTTGCGCTTCTTAAAACATTGTAGCAAACTGAAGCCCAGCTCCATTACAATTCCATGAGCTAAACGACAGAAACTACATGTCTCCTTTCAAAGCTCTGATGTAATGACAGAAGGTCTGGTAAAGGCCACCGTTCCCAGTGTTTGACAAAAAGGAACAAAATGGCCTCAACTTCTTTACCTGTCCCCACTGAATGTAAACCAAGATGTTTCATGAATCAACCCCGGCAGGAGAACCCCTGCTGTATCCTGTTCTTGCATAAACACGGACTTCTGTTAGAATAAACATTTGTCACGCAGGGTCGTCGCTGTTTCTGCCCCACCGCTCTACGATGCCGGGCATCGCATTACCGTTAAGCAAACAGGCATTAACCTGAGGGCCCCTGACCGCTTGATCTGGAACCTGCGCTATTTGTCAAATAGAGCATATAAATTATAAGTTATATTTATATATAAATAAGTTTGCCCAAGGGTGGTTTAGAAACAGGAGGAATGCACCTGTTTAGCATTGTTCACTGTTTTTTGTTTAACTTGAACCACGTGGTTACGTGCTGTGTTTTCTTCCAGTAAATTCATGGCAGACAAACCCCTGAAGCTGGAAACCACACCTGCAGACAGGGAATAATTGGTCCTCGGCAGGCAAAGGTTAGAGGTCGCAGGGCAAATTGTACAGTGCTGGTTCTTTCTGGCTCCAGATCTCCATTGAAATGCCACTGAAGGCAGGTGAAATAACACGGGTTAAGAAGAGGGGAAGCTCACGGGCACTAACTACACGCAGCTCCTGTAGGATATTCAGTGCTGTTTTAGTGACGAGTGCCTCGAATGTAGAGGTACTGTTTTGGAGAAGGGGCCCCAGGGCCGTCCCGTGGAGAGGGGGCTGCCTGTGCTCGGCCCCGAGGGAGGAGGTGGATGAGGGGAGTGTTAAGGTGCCAGCGTTCGCTCCCCTGACTGGCCGGTCTCCCATCTAACGCACCTCTACGGGGCGTACCCCTCGCCCCGCCCCCAGAGGCCCGCATTCCTGCGTGGCAGTGATCACAGAGAGGTGCCTCGTCTCTGCCTGTCCATCAGTAAAGACCTCTCTCTCTCTCCCTCTCTCTCTCTCTCCCTCTCTCTCTCCCTCTCCCTCTCTCTCTCTCTCCCTCTCTCTCTCTCTCTCTCTCTCTCTCTCCCCCCCCTCCTCACAGGCAGCGCTCACACAAGTCCTCCCCTCCCTCACCCTCACCTGCTCCACCCCCCCCCACCCCCACCCAAGCCCTACGTAGACAGGACCGTTTTCAGGAACTGGGCCTCTTTTTCCAGCCAAAAGAGGCAGGGCAGTGCTCTCGCCCTAACACGCAAAGCGGTGCTCAGGAAAACCAGGAGACCCCCCACCCCCCACCCCCCGGACAACACACGTTCCTCTTACATAACCACCCTAGGTGGGTTAAAAGGGTGACAGGCATTACATTCTCTCAGGGAAAAAAGGGACATAAACTTGTTAAAAATACATGAGCGTGCTTTTGTACTAAAGTACGTAATACATAATCCCACCACAGCTAACTGTTACCAGTACAATTAGAAAGCCCCCCCCCCCCCCAAACTGATTATACATTATTACATTTTGAAGAAATCACTCCATTCCTCTAACAAAAAATAATTTTAAAGCATTACATGAAAGATCACTTTACCCTTTCTAGACTTCCTCTGAATTTACCCTCCATTTAGCCTACATGTAAAAGATAATTCATATTACAACCAGGAGTGGCAGTTTAGGACAAACATGAGACCCAGACAAAACAGAAATTAGCCAAAATTACTTTGTCATTTTCAGTTCCAAATCAAATGCTCATCTCAGCATGCTCCAAAATTCTCAGTCTCAGTAAGAGCTTATCAGTTCAGCAACTGACATATTTACAGTGCATCGTAAAATATCCAGTGTTAATTCAACTCTTAACAGATTCAACACTCTGGACATTGGGACCAAATGTTATTTGTTAAGAGTTGAATTAACACTGTAAGAGTTTAATTAACACTGGAGATTTCGCGGTGTGCTGTCCATCACTTCTCAGAACAGCACATGCACTTGGGGCCAGCTTCCTGTATGTATCTGTGGCCCTGTATATTTTCAGAAATTCTTTATAAATATAAAGCAAACATAATTTTGTCATGTAACGTATTGGTTACTGTAGCCTTCACAGACAGACGTTGAAGTATTCTGGTCCTGCACATGGTTGCCTCGCGCGCCTGAGAATCCTTTTTGCCACAAAACACCGATGTCCAATAGCCTAATCCACATGTTCGTGGGTCTGCACATGTCGCCAAACAGACAAAACATCAAACAATACTGAAGCCAGGAGAGTTTAACAAAATAAAAATGAACTAAAACACAAGTTATACTTACACGACCCATATTCCAGTGATCGTAAAGACTGGCAGACTGACAGGTAATATCACCCAAAGGGACATCTTCAGAAAAGTCTCGCCACCAAAAACAAAACCAAAAGTCGGCTTCCTCCGTCTCCCTCGCCGCCACCACGTCCGCCTCTATTAACATTTAATTCCGAAGCCAGGTAAGCCCATCACCTGGATTCCTTCCTCCCACATATGCAGATCGGGATATACACAAGTGTGGCGGAGTTGCGGAGGGCGTTTCTTCCTTTCTGGAAGTGAAAAGGACAATTTTCATTATGAAAAACGTTACAGCTCTACTTCGGGACTTTAACTTTATATAGCTACACCCAAAAACGATGCTACTGGGAAACTACAATGACATCGCTACTATTATTAATTATTTAGTCCACGCTAAAGTACACATCAATGTACACATCACTGTTGTTGTTCTTCTTGTTCTTCTTGTTATTGTTATTGTTATTGTTATTATTATTATTATTATTATTATTATTATTATTATTATTATTATCAGTGATAGCGGTGACAGTAGCCTAGTGGTAGTGTTGCTGTTGATGAACATCGCATCAATATTTAGGCTACGTATTTTACCACCGTGGATTACAAATGAACACACAAAATATGTATAGGCTAGTTCTAAAGTTCACATACTGTAAACTTAAGAAGAAACTTTTCACCCGAATCTAGCAAAATGGCTGAATGATGTAGAGTACACGAGCGCACTGTTAGATTCTGCATGGCTAAACTTACCTTTCCTTGTGCTTGCCTTCTTCGAAAAACTCAATTCCTCTTCTTGCTTGCCGCGACCACTAAGTTTTGCTGACTGGTAGTATTCGGTAAATATGTTTGTTTTTTCTTTCTTTCAAGTTTCGCAGGCAGCACAAAACGGTGATTGTTCTTCCCCTGCTGAAAAAGTATGCAACTGTAAAAACTTCGGTTCCAAGCCACATCCAAGGTAAGATCTGATTTGTCGCCGCCTCTCCTTCACCTCCTTTCTCCTTTTCAATGGATGTGTGTTTTGCAGCGCTGTGCGGTCTCGTACGTCTGTACCTCTATATACCAGCGTTTTAAAACAAGCCAGCTGTTTCAGGACTACCCTCCCCCCAGCGAACAGCTATTTCCCTTGTGTAGGCTACGTTCAAAAGGACAAGAAGCTTTTGACCTTTCGGAATACAGTGCATACTTTTGCAAAATAATTTGTTTCGAAGGAAATGCGTTCCTTGAAGTATTTGGGCGCAGGGCATCACGATACCTTCTATGGACCTCTTTTTAAGATGAGTATTGAATAAAGTTGAAATGAATTGAAATGATAATGGGTTAGTTTGAAATTTATTGATCCAGCTAAGGATTGGTGACTTCACCTATTGCTTGGTTTTGTTCTGTAACTGCATGTTTGTGTACTTGTTATCATTATAACAGTCAGGGGTTTAATACAAAATTAAATAAAGTTTAAAGCGTTTCTGGCTGAAAACTTTATCCATGATGTTATTATTTATTTGCTCGGCAGATTCCCTCATACACAGGCTATATTTATATTTCACAAAATGGCTTCATGTCATTTATAGCTTCATGATGCTATGATTTAAACATGCTTCCACGAGCCCGTGTTTTTAATAGCAATTGCATTGCAGCCTACATTATGGGCATTGAATAACTGTCAAACATTAACTGTTTAATTCTGAGTAGTTGTCTGGGGGGTCTTGTAGTGAAACTGTGCTCAAAAAAGTACTCAGCATGCAACCCAACAGAATGAAAGAAGCCAAACTGACCATGGGCTAGTGATCATGGCTAACTTCTACCTGCACAAGAACATTTTGGAACCCTTTCTCTCTAACATGCCACACACCTCATATATTTTCTCCTTGAAACCATTCAAAACGAACGTTTCTGGTCATGTTGTTTTGAAGCAGCAAGTCTTTTGTAGGTGATAGGCAAAGACTTACCCTTAGAAGGATCTCTTTTCCTGTCTGATAATTTGCAGCCACTTCACACCATGAGAGGCATTTCATTATCATCTTGGTGGATAACAGCTGGCGTCCTCAAACTCAGCCCTGGAACCCTCCTGTGTTTGATGGTTTTTGTTACAGCCATTTTCTTGCTCAATTAAGGTTGTTGCAAACAAGTTCTTTCATACCTTTTTCTTTAACTTTTGAACACAATTGCAAGTTTGAAGCCTTACAAGTTGCTGCATCTTTGAAGCTTTCTGGGTTGTTAAAAAATATAATTTCACTTTCAAAGTATGTTGTGTATGTTTTCGGATGGCCCAGACAGTTTTGCATGCATTGAAGTATATTTTAGATTTTACAGAACTTCCAGACAACATCATAGCTAGTAATAGGACATTTGGGAGTTTGTAGTCTTAAAAAAAAGGGTACACTTCAGCACACTTCAAATCAGCCTGTACTGCATTGCTGTGTTTCTATAGGCTGTACATAAGAACCCATTAATAGCGTTAATTCACAATTATGCACATAAATATCTATTTTTGTATTCTGCCAGTGCTTCTTTATTTGAACACAGAGGTTTAAGTTCGCCTGCACAATAGCAAATAGTTCCAACTGGAAAAAAAAAGATTAAATGTCATTTTTTGAATAATAACCCAGTAATGTGCACACAGGGCAATCCTGTAAGCATAGCACAGCTGTACAAGCTGCTTCGGGGTTACTTGAAGTGTATTTTTTGTTTTAGACCACAAACCCCCAAACACCCCCAATACCAGCCATCGTAAAGATGGCAGGTAGCTGCACACTGCAAATATCTGAAATATCCTTTGTTAATGGACCAATCAAAAACATACGCAACATACATGGAAACTGGAACATTAAAAAACCAGAAAGTGAACTATCCCTTTCAGCAGTTTGCCATGTAGCATATTATACTAAATATAAAGAATGAGTTAGTCTGACTGAATCAAAGTTTAAGGATGTGAATTTGTGATATTTGCTGTACTGGACATGCATAGCTATTATATGATGTGGCTTAAACTAGTAAATCATCCTTCAGCAGACATTGGTAGTGTCAAACCAAGAACAATTGATTTGCTCTTGGGGAGAGTATTGTGTTGAGATCCCCGGGATCACAGTACTGAACACTGTCTCACACACTTTGCGGAAGTGTAGGGCCTTCTATTTACACCAACTGGCAACCCTGATCATGAGGCCATTTACAACTCTCTCAATTGTAAGCAACAAAAAGGTTAGATTCTTCAGGGCAGTGCCACTTTTTGTTCAAATTTCAAATTTATCCATGGTAAAAATGGCCTGATGAGGTTTGGCATGCAGAGAATAAAGAGAGAAGCAAGTGGTTTCCATCAGCATTCAAAGATGAGCAGGGGTAACAGGTATCCAAGGCAACAGAAGGAAAATAAAAAAAAACAGGTGCGTATGTCCTGACCATGTGTGTTTGAACCATACATTATTGATTAAAATTTTTCGATTCTGGTTTCTGGTTTGTTCTAGCATTCTCCATGTGTGGTAACCAGATTCTGACTTCCTCTAGCTGTCTCAAACTGACACAGTGCAGTGGAAAAAGACAAAAAAAAAAGAACTTTTTCCTGACGTAGTGTCCCTGTGATTGAATAACTGGTCTCATTATGTTCTTGTCATTTTTGCACTGTGTTCTTGAAGATGATAAAGCCATCCTGTCAGTATTTGACATACAGTAGCTTCTTTAAAGGGCAATGGGTCATGGGGCCCTGTCTAGCTAATGACTAAACATTTCTTCAGTGCTGTTGTAACAATGTGACAATGTTGCTACAACACTGTAAAAACATTGTGAGTATGTGGCATATTAGTTATGTAGGTGTTTGTAAGGGAGGTTTTGGCCTGCCATGTAGTCTCAGAGCACTCACGTTTAACAGGTGGCTAGCTCAAAATAAAAGTGTCTTGAATGAAGCTTCATGATGAATGTTTTCAGTTTAAAAAGTACTTTTTGAATGGCCAGAAATGTTTAAAATGAAATGTTATTTTTATGTTTTTGCAAATATCTTTGAGAGGCCCAAATAGAGGGCTAAAAATGTCAAGTATGGGATGTCTCAGGATGACCAAATATTAAAATTTTGTGCACCCATTTTAATTGGTGTGTCCATCAGCAGGAGTTGACAAAAGTGATACATAAGTACACATGCACGGCAAAAAGATTAAAATGCACAGCAATTTTATTATATCTATTTTCAGAGACTCATCTATTTTAGGAATGCTTTTCGTTATGATATACAATTGATATACATTTTAATCTTTTTGCTGTGAATGCATACCACCTATTCCCTGTCCATCAGAACCTTTGCTTCACTTTATGGACAGTAGGTAACAAGGAACGTTTGTGGCTGTGTGTCATGTGTGGCTTAGGGTCTGTATGTCCACACTAACTCACTTTCCTAAGGGGGAAAAAAGCTGTACTGAACTTGATGGAAATGAACAGAAAAACAAAATTGGATCAAACCATTTTTATTTGTGTCAATTATTTCTATTTCACAGTCTGAATCATGGCGCTGCTTGGGAATAATCCTCTGATCATTTCTCCACATTCAGAGTTCTGACTCTGGCTCAGTCCAAGACACTGGCCCCTTACATAATTTGCAGTCCCTAGGGCAGTCAGTGTAATAGAAATTTGTTTAAAGAAGAAGAAAAAAAAAAGAAGCTGCTCACTGAACTCAAAGAATCTTTAAAACTGGAATTGCACCTCCCCCATACATTGGCAGCGCATTTATTTGCCACCTCAGGGTATAGTTGGCCATGCTGAAGCGTGAGTCAAGTTTTATGTGTACTGTGATTCATGAATAGGGCCTACTGTTCTTACTCTTCCAGAGGATCGTGCATGCTACCCAGCCCCAAAGGTTACTGAGACCCTGCTGTCTTGCATGTTCCTTGACGTATTGCATAATTGGGTTCAGGGTTTAAAAAAATAAAGACCTCAAGCTAAGCAGACCGCCAAACCTAGGAATGAAGTATGGAACTTACTCAAAAAGTTTATTGACCTTATTTAAAATAAAATAAAAATGTACCTATATGTGTATGTATATGTACAGTATGCATATTATTATTATTTTTATTATTATTGGTATTAATAATAATAATAATAATAATAATAATAACAACAATAATAATAATAATAATAATAATAATAAGTATCGACTTTTTATTTTTTAAACACGCAGGTTTTTCATATTTTTCATATTCCTAGTAGGTACTAGACTAAAGCAAAAGCTTATTTTTCTGAAATAGTGCTTATGTTTTGCTATTCTGCTGTTTTGCGCCCTCTGGTGGTAATATCTTGACAATCGCGGTATATCTCAAACGGAAAGTCAGTCCGGTCATTTAAATGTTATTATTATTATTATTATTATTATTATTATTTCCAGCCATTTTCTAAACCACTTATTCCTGGTCAGAGTAGCGGGAGTTGTACCCTATCCCAGTATACGTTGGACAAAAGTCATTATTATTATTATTATTATTATTATTATTATTATTATTATTAGTTATTATTATTATTTTTTGTGGCAGTCCAGATTAATCAGTGCATGAGAGGTGTAGCTTGCATATATTGTTCACAATCAACAGACTTAAAACACTTATTCTTTGAAAAAAGCTTCCCATTGGATCAGGGTGGAAAGCTCTTGGCCAGTGGTAACCAATCCTGTTCCTAGAGATGTATCATCCTGTAGGTTTTCCATTTCAACCCTAATTTAGCACTCCTGACTCAAATAATTAGCAGCTCAACAGGACCTCTTGCTGTTGAATGAGGTGTGCTTTGTTAGGTTTAGAGGCAAAACCTACAGGACAGCAGATTTCCAGGAACAGGGTTGGTTATCACTGCTGTGGGCACTCCTCCTATGACTGGCATTTCCTGCTTTGAATGTACTGTATTGTTAATTTGAATTGCGCATTCCATCCTTGTCCACATGGGGACAGTAAAAGCTTGTGAAAACTAGCATCTTCTTCAGGTCAAACGCTATCAGAACTCCTCTTATTTTGAAAAGGTGCAAAATTTTCTGAAACTGACTACAGAAATGCAAGGAGCCAGGGCTGTAGAGGCCTGGCTCCTTGCATCTCTGTAGTCAGTTTCAGAAAATTTGGGGGTCCCAACTGTCTGTGATTACAGTCTCAAACAAGCCCCCCGCACGACCACCAACGGGGACTGCGATTTTTACAAAACTTAAAAAAATTTTTTTTAAATAAGCTCTTTTAAACTTATGTTGGGGGTATGCAGAATGCCTTTAAGCAAGGGTGGGGGTCCCTGAATCAAAACCCCTACTCTACTGGAACATTTCATACAATGGGCATGAGACACTGGACATTCAAATTAGGATTTGTGAATAAAATGCCAGTTACATCTCCATTCACATTTCCAATTCCCTAGTCCTCAACGCTACAGTGCGGTAACTGCATGTATGCCCTTGGTCTTTATTTTGGCCAATTATAACAAAGTCGATGACTGGGGGAATTTTTGGGGGTAAGAGCACAGATGGATCCTGGTATCTGTGAAAGAGCTGTACATCTTCTCCTGCATGGATATGCTGAAGCCTCAGTTATAAAGTGAGGGAAAGAATGAGAGCAGAAAGACAAATGGGTAGAGGGAGCAGAAATGGCAATGGGAAAAGTGAGTGGAATTGCATTTGCCCCCACATCTGAGCATTAGAGAGAGAGAGAGAGAGAGAGAGAGAGAGAGAGAGACTCTGTAGAATTGTTCCCAATGGGGCAATGATGAATGGATGAAAAAAGAAAGCAGAACGTACAACCAGCAGCTGGCAGAAGCTGTGGCAGGCGGCAGTGTTCTCGCAGCCAACAATGACGTCAACAGCTTGTTTATAATTACTTCCTATCAAGCAGGAAACGAAAGGCTGGGAGATCAGTTACGTGTCCCGCTGGATTTGGAGCACCTGCAAAGCGCACCTTGGGGGACATCAAAGCTGTCCGACTCCGTGTTCCAGACCCAGGAGTTGGGTCGCGACAGAGCAAGGGTCATACTTGATCCAGGAGACTCCCCATGAGTGCTTTTTTCGTTTGAGCAGTAGTCGCAATTCTCATAAAATATCAGGTCGCGAACTGGTCTGAATTTGAACTCTTAAACTCGCCTACAGCCGCGCTGTGTAAGGCTATAAATACGCATTCTGGGAAGAACGAATATTCCACTATCTAATCGGCCAGACTACTTCTCAGTCAGTGGGTTTACATGATGTTTGAAAAAGTCAATTTATTGTTTTAAAAAAAGATTAATATTACTCTGCTGGATGCTTCTCATGAAGTTTTTTTTATAAGTTCCTGGTCGGGTTAATTAGGCTACTCCAAATTCAGACTACATTATGTATTCTATAATTCAGCACTATTACCGCCATGATAATTAGTGAGATGGTTTTAATTATCTTTCAAAATCCTTTAAGAAAGAATTGTAGTCAGAAACTCAGATCGCCTTCCGCCCCCACAGGTAGTACAAATCTGGCTGTGAATGATAAAGATCTGTCTCACAAACAGGATTATTCCTAAAAGGACATGACCTGCAGGCTGGCAGTAGGATGCAGTTCTGCAGTCTGGCTTTAGATATAGCTACGAGATTTGTTGCGCATGGAGAACAAATCCCGGATCTATGCAAAACGTGCAGTAATGTAGTAAAGGTATGAGCTAATTTTTTTTCCAGTGCAATCAAATCACCTCCAGTCACCGTCATCATCGGCAAAACCACCAGTGTCGTCACCACCACCACGCACTTTGGGCCGTAAAACTGCATGACAGGTGCTGTGTAAATAAAGTTTATATGAACTTTATCACCACTGTCCCTGTTCAAAAAACAGCAATGCGATACACCCTCGTCTTACACAAAAGCAGGACTCACATACGGGCAGCTGAAAGTTGAATAAACACAATCACCAAAGAAGTACAAGAACATACCCAAGAACAACTGGTCAATTCCCTCAATATTTTTTTTTATTAAAACATTTAAAACATGAAAGCCCTTGAACATTTTAATGACATTTTTCCCGAAAACTGCAACACACAACACAACGGGCTCTCGATAGCCTTGTGTCAACGTGTGCTTACTGTCTAATTTGGCTAAGATTACACACAAAGACCGACAGTGATCCCAGCAACACATATCCAGTGAAAGGTAGAAAGAAAAAAAAACCATTTGGCACATTAATGTCTCAGTAGTTGTATATATTTCCCTGCTCATTATGATATATTTTAAAAAACGTTACTATAATTCTAGAGATATTTTGTGAGATGATTGGAAATATTAGCCTCAGATGGGGTGACAAGTGGACAAAATGTTTAAAGCCACATAAACGTCATTAATATCATTGTTAAAAACAGTGACAAAGATGAGATCGGAGGTTTGTGTTACATTTTTTTGTTGTTGTACTTACTCACTACTCCTTTGTGAAGCATATGGCTATTTCATGTATTGCATATGGTTATTTCATGTATAGCATATGGCTATTTTAGAGACTCACTCTGTGACAGAAATACTGGCAGCAAGACGCTGACAAACCTGTGAATGTGTCATGCTAATGTTCCCGTTTTCCCACAATGCATCTGACCAGATGGGGAACATGTGGTGTTTTCAACAAATGCACGTCCTTATGTACGCACACACACACACACACACACACACACACACACGTCTGTCAGTCTGTGTGGCTGCCAGTACAGGGGTGATACTATAATTCACTAGAGTTCTGAAGTTCTACCCAACATAAAGACTACTGACACACAAGCTGTCAAAGGTCACTAGTAACTAGGTGTGCCTACTAAATACTATCATAACTACCATTTGATTTGGTTCTACCTACTTCTTATGATCCCCCCTCCTTCCTGCCCTTACTTAAAACACAATGTTTACCACAACTGCACAGCTTTCAAGTGAAGTATGGATAAGTAAACTGGAATACATATCACACTATGGACTATGAATCTACTCCCTCTTCTCTCCGTTCTTTGCCATTGTAAAATGCAGCCTACGTTCTTGTGCGAGATGTACTGAGGCTGTTTGTGTTGTAAGAGGTATTACGAGTCAGTTTCTGTTAAGTCTGTCTATTCTCTTGTGAAAAATAATTGTAAAAAAGCAAGGAAAATATGTTTCATGTATTAACCTGTTTTACATGGAGAGTAGGGCCAGGATCTATACAAAATGTCTAATTTGATAAAATTAATGCATGTTTTTGAATGCAATTAAATCACCAACATCACCACCACCACCACGGAATAAACCATCATTATCATCACCACCATCATGATCAACTTGTATGCACTTAGACTGCAAAACTGCATGAAAGGTGCTGTATAAATAACATTTATATGAAATTTATCTCTACTGTTCCTGGCAGTACAACAACCCTGTGTCACACCCTCATCCTGCACAGGAGCAGGAGTCAAGGGTGGTTAAATAAACTCCAAAAATGAAACTGTTGTTTTCTTTATATCGCCATTTTATCCATACATGAAATATGTATACAACAGCATATATGTATGAAAGTGGAAAAAACTGATATATTTTCTCGTGAACGTCATGTATTTTAAATGTATGAAAATATAGTCACTATTTTCTGGGTTTGACATCTCTTCAGTTTACAGTACTGTATTATGGATTCATAAAGGACCTTCCTGCATGGAACTTAAAGAGTACATGACATCACAATAAGAATGACATCACAAATGGCCAAGTTCGTTTGCACTGAAATACAGAAGCAACAATCACTGCAAACAAACACTTCCCTCTTAAACAAGCATTGTTATTGTTCTTATTTCCTTTTTTATGTTTCCTATTTCCTTTCCATTTTTTCCATTTTACATCACAAATAACTGTAATACAATTTAACCTCTACACTTAGAAAAACCCTCTGAACCAGTTCCCTAATGAACTGTACCATTAAAAGGCTATTCTGCAGTATCATTGAGACTAACAGCTGTACACACATTTGAAATAAAAATACAGTACATGGTTTTGTGTAGAAAAAAATAGACAAAATTGGTCAGAGCTATTCAAAATGATTAAAAACCAACAGAGGCCACAGTTAATTTGTACAGTTTCCTGGAGTTGCCCTGCATGAGAGAATTGATTATTGTGATCTTTTAGACGCAATAACAAAGTTATAGGCAATTACCTTCAATCCTGAACCCCCCTCCTCATACCGTTCAAAGTTTTGAATGTGTAAGGTCTCAGCCGAGCCTTTTTGGGCACGGGTGCTGGAGCTGATATTAACACAGAAACCTTGAGACACATGCCGGTTTCATGGCAGACCATGAGCTAGTCAATGGCACAGGTGGCATCACACGGTATCCCCGTCCCCAGGACAAAATGGACGCTCCCACAATAACCAACCTTCGAGTGCGCAGACAAAGGAGGGTGAGGGAGCTTCTTTTTATTTTACAGGTTTCTTACACTATAGGAGCCAACTGGACACTCAGCCAGGGCCTGTATCCAATTCAGCCAGGACATATTGACCCTACTACATGAGGACACTGAGGTCAAAGGTCACAGAAAATTCAATGAACCAGATGACTGAACTGTACTTCTACCAACCAAAGTGCTGCCTTCTATGGTTACAGATTCAGAGAACGTCTATGGAGGCTTTTATTCCATTAAAAAAAAAAAAAAAACACTTTAATGAAACACCTTAGCTGGTTACCCTCAAAGTTCACTCAGGTTCATAACCTTAAGGATACTATGAGTCTGAGGTTGAGAGTCTGATGTGAGATAAGTCTGCCCTGCATCTGAGCATATGCTAGGCAAACAAACCAATTGTCAGTTATTTAATCTGGCAAATCCTTATCTTATGTAGGCGGGGCTCCAATTGGAGGCGGGGAATCAAGCTAACTCAGCCACGGACATGAAACATAACGCTGCCTAAAACATGCTATAACCAATCAGATTGCAGGATGCATTTCACAAACTGTAACTTCCCTTTCGCTCTAGAGATACAGCGCCTGAGGTAAAGACTTCCATCAGAGCAATTAAGACAGAGCTCAAAGTGCACTGGGAGGACATTATCTAAATGTGCATGGCTTAAGACATCACTCAGCTTTTTTTACTTTGTAATTCTGAGTACATTTAATATTTTTTCAGACAGATACTTTCTTTGTAGATGCCCTTGTTGTTAGACTTACACATTAATGTGTGAGCTAACATCAGCTTAGCTAGCACTGGCACAGCTGGTAATCCACTACAGTAATTCAGTTCAAGTATCTAGCTCAAAGGGGACAGCATCAGGAATCTGAATCTACAGCCTTTGGGTTTTCTAACCACTATGGCACACCTATGGCCATAACAGCAAGAAGCCACATGGCATAGCATATCAATTAAGTTCCATAAACAAATGACCAGGAATCATAAACAAATGACCAGCAATCATTATCACCCCATTTTCTGATACTGATTTAGTGTGATTGTGACAAAAAAAGATCCTTCATGCGATGCAGTGCAACTTGGGTAATATCCCCATTTGAGTTGCGTCTGTTCGATAAGCGATCAATGTCGCTTTAGCGATCAATGCTAAGGCTGCTCCTTGTTTTGACTGAGCCCAGACAGAGACATCCTAAAGATACGATGAACAAAAACCAAGAGACTGCACGGGTTGTACTTTAACCATTTATGAGCTCATCATTCCTTTGCAGACTGTAACGGCTCCGGGCGGGAGAGACACGTTTGTCACGCCAGTTCCCTTTTCGTAACCGCTCGTCTACATCAGCTGTGTTTTACGTAGTTTTGGTACTTTTTGAAAACAACGAAACTAAGAAAATTAAAAAGAAGTCTGTGCATGTCACTAAGAGGTTCTGTGCAGGAAAAAAACACCAGGCAATGAATGTCAGGTGACCTAAAAACCAGCTTATGTAGAAACTGGCGTGTGCAGTGAATGCTCTCCACTCTTCCTGCACGCTTTGTTATATGAACCACCGTAAGGCAACCCCCCTGCCCCTCCTCCCCAATGAACAACCCACCCCACATTCCCACCCCGTTGTACCCGCCCCCCCTGCCCCCCTCCTACACCCCCTTCCGGTGACGAAGCACCTAATCGGCCTTGGCGCGCTTCCCTCCCTTGAGGTAGGACTGGTAGAAGAAGGAGGCGAAGAGGAGCAGGTAGCTGAGGTACATGAGGGACCCCCACACGATGTTGTCCAGGTACGAGGGGCAGCGGCCCTCCTGCATCCACATGTAGACCAGGCCGCTGACCGCCAGCCCCATCACCATCTGCGCGATCTGGGTGGTGGTGATGAGCATGGCGAACTGGCGGGGCACGCGCCAGCCGGCCGCCCGCGCCGCGTAGTAGCTGTACATCAGCGAGTGCACCAGGAAGTTCATGGTCATGAACCAGCCGCCGCCAGCCACCTGGTCCTTGTAGGAGTACCAGGAGTAGAGCAGGACGGTGATGTGGTGGTACCAGTGCAGGAAGATCAGCCTCTGCTTCCGCAGAATGATGAACACCGTGTCACCTGCGTGGAAGGGAACGGGGGAGAGGACACAGTCAGAGACAGCTTGAGAGACACTCAAACTTCACATGCACACCCATACATATATCCACACACTCAAACATGTTCACACACATACACACAAAGGACACCCATATATGTAAATATATCCACACACTCAAACATGTTCACACACATACACACAAAGGACACCCATATATGTAAATATATCCACACACTCAAACATGTTCACACACATACACACAAAGGACACCCATATATGTAAATATATCCACACACTGAAACATGTTCACACACATACACACAAAGGACACCCATATATATAAATATATCCACACACTCAAACATGTTCACACACATACACACAAAGGACACCCATATATGTAAATATATCCACACACTCAAACATGTTCACACACATACACACAAAGGACACACATATATGTAAATATATCCACACACTCAAACATGTTCAAAGCAAGCAGCCATACCACCATGCACCCTGCTCCTGCCGAATGGCTGAAGCTAAGCAGGTGTGGGCTTGGTTACTACTTGGATCGGAGACCACCAGGGAATACTGAGTTGCTGCTGGAAGTTGTATTGGTGGGCCAGCAGGGGGCACTCTTCCCTCTGGTCAAATTAAACTGTACTGTAGGAGATGCTGTCTTTCGGATGAGACATTAAACCAAGGTCCTGACTCACTGTGGTCATTAAAGAGCCCATGACACTTGCCACAAAGAGTAGGGGGTTTTCCGGTGTCCTGGCTAAATTCCCAATCCGGCCCTCTCCAGCTTACCACTTAATCATCCCCTGATTTAACTGGCTAAAAAATGTTCTCTCCCTCTTCACCTTCAGCTAATGTGTTCTGGCACAAAATGGCTGCCGTGCATCACCCAGGTGGGTGCTACACATTGGTCGTGGGAGAGGGGAGTTCCCACTCATCACTGTAAAGCACTTTGAGCGTTCGGAAAAGTGCTACATAAATGTAACGATTCATTCACATACACACAAAGGACACCCATATATATATAAATATATCCACACACACATACACACAAAAGACACCCATATATATTAATATATCCACACAATGAAACATGTTCACACAAAGGACACCCATATATATACATATATAAATATATGCATACATGCACGCAACCGCATCTTGATTGCTTTCTTTATTTTTCCTCTGAGAGGAGACAGTGCTTCGCTCTCTCTCTCTCTGCTGAAATCGTTTCAGCCAGCTCAGCATCGCTCCCCTCCGCGTTTTCGGTTACGTCACCGCCTCACAGCTGGGCTGGTGAGAGGACGACTGTATCACTGTGAGACTGAGAGGACCCCAGCGCAGCAGTGAAGGCTGAGCCGTAGTATCAAAGCCTTCTGGGAAATTAACTAGTAAAAAAAAAAAAAAAAAAAACGCGGCTGCCTTTCAAGGTCAGTCCAACCCCACCACCGTGCGACTGTTTCCCTTTTCCTCTCGTACATTATTTCCTGGATGACCAATCACAATTCTCTCCCCCCAAGCCCCGCCCACCCCCCCCCCCACCCCCCGCCCCCCCCCCTCAGCTTGTCTCACCTAGCTCAGGGGCCTTGCTGAGGACAAACGCATACGCCCAGAACTTGCTGACGGGGGCTCGGTAGAAGCTCTGGTCGCACACGGACTGCTTGAAGCCGCTGTTGTAGAGGACGTGCAGCATGTACGAGCCGGTTCGCACCGCCCCGATGATGCTGCCGGGGACAAAACACAGGCAATCGTTATTATTAATCACTCCGTCGGGATCATCACATGTTGCAACTGTGTAGGTATGCGCTGTTCCACTTTCACTCGCCCCACAGGCAAGACGTGGCAAGCTAGGCGACCCCTTTGCCCCAGCAACTGGCATGAAGTCTGCCCTGTGATCTTAAAGTGCCTCATTATGAAATTCAGTATTCTGAGCTGTAGGACATATTTTAAAATCAATACTTCTCAAATAAATACACATTTCGGTGAATTTTCAGCGCTTTAATA
Source organism: Anguilla anguilla (assembly GCF_013347855.1). Classification (NCBI taxonomy): domain Eukaryota; kingdom Metazoa; phylum Chordata; class Actinopteri; order Anguilliformes; family Anguillidae; genus Anguilla; species Anguilla anguilla. The sequence continues at coordinate 18,599,607 of NC_049202.1, forward strand.
TGTAACATAACATAATTTTGAGAACAGGCAATTCAGCCCGACAATGCTCGCCATTTTCCTACCGATAAAGTGCACATGGCGCTTGGGTTACCCACAAGTATCTAGCATCATATCAAGCCTGGTTTTGAAAACTCCCAGAGTTTCTGCCTCCATTATTATTATAATGGTACCAGCGGATGAAAAATAAGCATTTCTTGGTTATTCAATTCATAGTAATAACAAAAGACCAAGCAAATGCATAATTCATATATGCATTATGTAACTTGTATATGATTAGCATTTGCAAGCCTGTGGGACAGACCTACAGCGAGCACTTAGCGTGTGACTGACTCCAGAAGGAACAAAATTAGAATGAAAACCTTTTTATATAAGATATAAAACTATACACTGTGGTGCAGTGGGTAGCACTGTTGCCTCACAGCAAGAAGGTTCAGGGTTTGAATCTGGCCTGGGCCTTACTCTGTGGAGTTTGCATGTTCTCCCCGTGCTGTTTGGGTTTCCTTCCACAGTCCAAAGACATGCAAGTAGGCTAATTTGAGACTCTAAATTGCCCATAGGTGTGAGGGTGTGAGTTGAATGGTGTGTGTGCCCTGCGATAGATTGGCGGCCTGTCCAGGGTGTATTCCTGCCTCTCGCCCAATGCATGCTGGGATAGGCTCCAGCACCCCCCGCAACCCTGCCCAGGATAAGCGGGTATAGATAATGGATGGATATAAAACTATATATTTTTATATCCTACATACATAAAAAATATATATCTGGCTTCCATACCATATAAAACACAAGGACATAAAAATAACTTTATTCCAGGTGGCATGGACTGCAATAGCTAAGGTATATGGCTGCACCAACTGTCACCCTGATTAATTATGCTACTGACTTACAGGACACAGGTAATTATATGATGGATTTTTTGAAGAAGGAAAATGTCTTATACAAGGGCAAATGTGGTGTAAACCATAACTACAGGCAGGAAGTAAAAAAAGGAAAGACAGCTGTGATAAACTGTGAAGGGTTCTGGTGGATCCGTAATGGTGTGGGTCACATTTTCCTGGCACAGAAGCGTTCTCTCACACTCAGAAATTAAGGTCGGTGTCAATCGTTAATGAAAGGCACCGAGCGATCTTGACCCTTTCAGCTCCCTCTTTCTTGCAGAGAAGGCGGTCCTAAAAAATGACAAGGTGCCTGTCCACCCAGCAATGGTTTGAGAAGCATGACAGTGACAGTTATCCACATGCTATAGCCTCCTCAGTCATCTGATCTGAAGCCAATCAAGCATTTGTAGGATTTGCGGAATGCCGAGTCAGTATCTTCCACGTCCTTTAACAAAGCATCATTTAATTGACCTTCTTGTGGAAGTGTGATGTCATATTCCTCCAGCAGAACTCCAGACACTGTTAGAATCTATACCATGGTGCATACAGTCTATACTGGCCACACATGGCGGCTCAACACATTAAGTGACCTCTCGCTGGGGTTTCCATTTTGTTATTTTCACTACCTGTATTTTGCCATGTATCTGTCACTGTTGCTTCCACCAAGTCAAGAGTTGACAAATCAGGCCACTATCTGAAATTAACATAAAACCACTCTCTTTTGGGCTCCACAAAAAAACCAATACTAGAGTAAACAGATATATTACAGAAAAAAGGAGATATGTATAGTCACATTTGGCCATTGTAATTCACACTAAAGAAAATATTGCCTTCCTTATGGAAGAAGAACATATAATTATAGAATTCAATTTATTTAAATATTTGGGAAATAGGCTGTTGGGTGGCTGGTGGCTGAACTCACCAAGCTGTGGTGCACAGATGAGCCCAGATGTCTCGGATCCAAGCTGGACTGTGCTGGCACCAACAGTGGCCAGTAGCACCATAGGGCGACATTCAATTGCTGATTGAGTCGCCCAGGATATGGGAGGGTTCAGTCAGTTAGAGGTCTGCTGTTCTTTGCTTTCTAGCAACCCCCACTGATCAACCGGGAGCATGTGGACTACATGCTAAATCCGCATATAAAAGATCTTCCTCTGACTCTACTCGATGCAGGCTTGGCTGTAGTCTGCGAAAAGAAGCAGCTGGCGACACCATGTGCTTCGGAGGATCAGCAGTGGGGTTTGCACATGAGCACAGCTGCAGCTCCAGTTAACTGGACATTCCAAATCAGGGTATTGGGCATGTTCAGCCCCACATTGGGTAATGAAATATCCAGCAAGTAGACCATCGATAAATCATATGGATCTGTATTTGAATGCTTGCTAAGCAGCTAATTTGACAATCAAATGAAAAACTCTAGTCTAGCCCAGATTTGGGATTGAGAGAGCAAGAGGTGTTCCATTTTGGTATTTAAGGGGCCATATAACAACATTTTGTGCAGCATGGTCGCCCCTCCAACCACCCCCCCCCCCCCATCTTACAATCTCACACTGGATCTGGATTAGGGCAGACAGCTCCAGTCAGACAGCTTCCGCTCCCTGTGCTGTATGTGGGATGGCGTACACATCCCACCACATATTTCAAACAAACATCCCAAGCATCCGGCCTGAGAGGGGGCCTTCAGCAGACAGCACACTGTACAGTAGATTGCATATTGTACTGCGTATTGTACAGTAGCTGTGCATTGCCAAAAAGAAATGAAAACAGGAATGTTTTTAGGGTTATGGTGAGTTTATACTGATGTGAACACATTAATTGCTCACCTTTCTTTCTCATCAATATTTCTTACTCTAAATAGGAATGACAGAATGCAAGAGAGCTGGGTGAACAGTTGGTCAGGTATGTTTTGGAGGGGCGGTGGTGGTGGTTGTCATATTGTTAAAACAGCTAGCTCAGCTTCAAATCAATGAATGCTTTTGTTCTATAACAGTTTATCTGTTGGAGCTGGTGGCGGAACTTGACAAAGGAGTCAGAGTGAAAACAGACTCGCCCAAGGCTTTAAACATGAGCCAACATCTTGCTAACAGTGTTTTTAGGCCAAACAAACTGGTGAAGCACATTGTATCTCTTCAGCGGGGCACCAAATAACATGCTGATCCAGGATCAGGTAATGAATGGCTAATTCATGTCTGGTCCTTTTGGCAGAGAAAGTTGGAACTGACCCAGGATTAGTTAATAGGCGAGGGGGGAGGAGGGGAGGAGAGGGGACAAGAACATTTACTGAACAATATTTCAATACACACTGCATTTAGTTTTTAAGATGAGCATCCCCAAGAAGTGAGCTACTGTGAAAACCCCAGACAGTCTCCAGGGTATACAACCATGGGATTGGGTCCAGCAACATCTAATGTAATCCTCCAATCAGCAGGCTGCCTCTGAAACCTAAAACCAAACGGCAGAGTGAACAAAGATACGGACCTGAAGTCTTGACGTAATTAACACCCTTCCTGCCGTGCACACTTTTTCTGCTGAGTGCACACGTACCATTCCATAAAGGCATTCAATATTGGTCGGAGAGACAGCAAGCGGAGGAAGAAAACGCGATCAAAGCAGCAACGCAAACATGCGATCTTGACAGAGGCGGTCTGTGGTGTCTGCAAACAGATATTTAAAATATCGCAAACAGAATTTAAATAGACACCGTACTGCTCGAGGAACATTAAACAGGGCAGAGACGATGAAACCGGCTGCACCTGCATACGAAAGCATGCGGTCTTTCCGTACCTTTGCTCCACTTAAATTTTAATCAGCGGTACCGCGCCGTCTGTTGCAATTCATTGAGTGACTAATACATGATGTTTGCAAATATGCATTATGCCTCTTGTCCACCGGTCACTTCCTGAATAGATAGGCATGTTTTTCCATAGGAAAAGTACCCGCTACCCGTGCCATGTCCATTCCGAGCCCAACCGGTCACGGATATAAGCTAGAGCCATGTCTGCCCTTAAATTCAGATTTTCAGCACATCGACGCACCTGATAAACAGACTCCTAGATCCTCATTTATATATTTAAAAAACGTAACAAGATAATAATGACAATAAACGGAATCTTAAATCTTTTCCATTCTGCATCTCGCCAAATGCACGCTGGGATAGGCTCCAGCACCCACGCGACCCTGCTCAGGATAAGCTGTTATAGATAATGGATGGATGGATGGAAATCATTTCCCAAGGTGTGCTTACACTTGATTTCTAAAAATAAAAGACCGAAAAAAGTTGCTTACGTTGGTTTAAAGTGACGTATTTGTGCCTTACCCAGCTGTGATATTTAAATCCAAAATGAACTTCGATTTGAACTCCAACTAGGCGAGTGCAGTCATGACTAAATAATACTTTTCTCATGCAGAACACTACTTATAAGACTGTATTTATCATGTCTTAAATAAATAAATAACACCTGGGATTGATCACGCTTTGTGCACTCTTCATGCCTAAAACTATTTATTAAAATGTTATAGGCTACTTAATTAAAGCGCACACAGCCCACAGAACCTCCACATATAGAGCAGGCAATCAACTTACATTCCGCGCAAACTTTACGTAGAGATACGATGATATCCATGCCAAAGTGGGATTTTCTGAAACAATTTCATTATAAAACTGTTATACTTATAAATGAGGCCTCTGGATGGTTCAAATCAACGCATGCTCTTCTGGCAGAGTTACCATGCCACATTTTAAGTGAGCTGCAATTTAGCCGCTGCAATTATTAAGCAGAATGCAACTTTGTTAGGTAACGCTACGCATGATAAAACAGGTGCCATCAACGCCTCAGTCAGTGACGATCACCAGAGAGTCACCCTTTCCAGCTGTGGCCCCACACTGAGGCCTTGCCCATTAGGTATAGACAACCACAGTTCTATTCTATCAACGCTTCATAAAAAGCTGCCTGCATTCAAATCTTTGAGAAGAAAAGGTGATTTTTAAAGTATATATAATTTCCAAATTAATTTTTATACTGATTTTGTATATTTATACATTCTGATGGTCATTTGAAGGACAATTTGTGAAAACAAAGAGCCAGATTCCCATAAATGCCAGATTGGACACCCATATATCCATATTTATGTAGATTAAAGCTAGGCAGCGTTTTTTTTGTTGGCGCGTTTCAGATGCATGCTGGAAACTGCATGTACGGGGCGGTCCCTGCTGCAGTACAGATGGGGATTAGGATTATGTACAGTGTGATTGGGGGGAATAGACACTGTTCGCAGGGGCCTGCTTCGTCTATCCCCAGTTCTCTGCCATCTACATTCCTATGACAGCTACCCACCAATTCTGTCATTCACATTCCTGTAAATTCAATTAAGATTAATAGAGGGGAGTCCTGGGAAGGGCCACAGGCTATACAGCAATGTTTTTCAATTCCTGCAAGACACTTGGCACAAAAGAATAACCTCTATACTGCTGTGTATCTTCATTCCAGCGCTGAACTGTGGCCAACTGAACTGAACAAACCTGCATCTCCACATGCTCCTTAAGAATTCAAAGACTTCCACAAGCAATTTTTGGCAACAATACAACAAGTAAAAAAGATTTTTAACAATCTCCTTTGTGAGGCTCATGAGATTTTTTTTTCTAGCTAACCTCAGTTTTCTGAGGTTACGTTGACAGTAAGTACATGAATCAAAGGGGAGAAATGTGCAGACAATCTCTGGTGATCGTTAGTCTCAGCAGTTGTTTGGATTACGTGTTCGTGTACATCTTTATCTACCTGTGACCTTGCGGGGAACTGCATGTTCATGCGTTTGGTTTCGTAATGGGGAGGGATCACGCTGGTGTAGAAATGAGAATAAGATCATCTGTCTCTTATCTGGCCATCGGGACAAAAATCTCTTGCAGCTTCCCATGTACATGTAACATGTTTCTAAGGAAACCAGCCCTGTAAAAGGTCACGTTGAGAATTCCATCTCTAAGGGTTACCTTGGAGACCCAATCATACACAAACAGCTATACAGTAGGTTCTTACAGACACACATATGACAGAACAGCCCCGTTCAGAAGGCAAATTGTGCAACCATCTTGCATTTAAAAAACAGATTTGGCAAGGTCTGCTATCTTTCAGGGGCAGTGCACCACAGTGTCAGTCAGCAAAAACAAATAATTATTTAATACCCACAACAAGAAGGGGACAATTATTTTGTAATCATGCCAAGGGCTGCCAAGCATGCATTTGGAGAACAAAGCAACACATCTCTGTTGTTGAAAATGAAGTGAGAAAAACCCCTGTCTAAAAATGGCTTACAGATGGCCAGAGTAGATTTGACACCGAACCTGGAAGCATGAGTCTAGAGTGAGTCAGGATGTTTTTGTCAACCGTCGCCTCGGTTTTTCACGGTCTAGGCACGCCAATGCGTCGATGAACCGCACTCTGAGCCGGTTGCGGTTCCGTTCAGCCCCGGGCTCGGTCATCCCAGGTCTCGGTCCGGGCTCAGCTTTCGCTGTATCGGTCCTCTGTGTTCTCATTGGTCGTTGCTCCCTGTCAGTCAGTCAGTCAGTCAGCCCGTGGCGGCGGGCGTTCGGCTCACCTGAAGATGGCGAGGCTGAGGGACCAGAGCACCAGCGGTTTGCGCAGCTCCAGCTTCTGCCGCTCGCGCATGAAGTGCTGGCCCCCGAACACCAGCGCCGCGTACAGGCCGCAGAACACAAAGGACTTGCTCCTAGAAGGAAGCAGGAAGTGCGTCATCACAGATCAGGACGCCGGTCGCACGCGCATCATTACACACCCAGACAGCACACATTACATACTCAGATACTGTCATACCCCCCCCCCCCCCCAGACGCTCAACCCCCAAACCCCATTCATATAAAGCAGGGCTCACAGTGCTCACGCTTTAACTGGAAAATCATTTAGGAGCACATCTACTAACTGGGAAGCATTAGTGTGCTCCTAAATTTTTCAACTTAGGAGCACATATGCTCCTTGGAACAAATGTTGGTGTAGAGCCCTGACAAATCATTACAGAGCTAGATATGCATAAAAATGCACCCAAAAAAAAATACACCCCAATCACCCAGGAACCCAGATTCCCTAGCCTTCCACCCCTATTAGACATTACTACAGACCAAGATATTTTCCATCAGAGCCATTATAACAGAGCCCACCTCTCCCATCGCAGACAAGGGTAAATGGTCACAGAAAATGAAAACCATTGATGAGTGAAGAAGAGCTATATCTTTGGAGGGGAAATGCTTAAATGAGACGACCGTTCTCATGGGCAGGCAAAGCACAGAAACCGCAAACGTTACCGATTCAGGACTGATTCCTGAACGGGGGCCTCTTTAGGCATCAGAAGCCCCACTAAGCATTTAACCTCCTTGTGATTTCAGAGGAAACCGAAGGTCTGACAACCCCCCCCCCCCCCCCACAGGCTCTCAGACCAGGTCCCGGGGCCTCTTCATGCATGCTGTGCTTTTATTCCGGCTGACAGTTTAGCCCTTAGTTGGCATTTGCTGTGAACTCTTAATTTGGCGCAACTGCTTTAGCTTCAGTGAATCAATGAAAACATGCAATCTCTTTCTAATTGTAGAATTTACCATGGAGCTCACTGCAGCTTATGAAGGCATCAGGCTAAGAAGGGTAAGAGCTGATCTGGCTGATTAGAATTTCCTCCAATGAACATGGGATGTTCATTCTTTATGAGACCTTTATTTCTGGAGGAAAAGGAAAAAAAAAATGCAAATGTAGAAAATTTCAGACAGGTGCTGAACAGCGGGGCATAACGGATGAGAGGGAAGAGTCCGCACGCTGCCTTGAAGCAAACAAATACTATTTGGTGGGTGAGACGTGCAATGTAGTCCGGAAGGCAGGGGACTCTTGAGCTGTACACACGGGCAAAGGTTCGAACCCTGCCACGGCACTTTCTCTGCTGTATTCCCTCCTCTGTCTGTTACCCTCTCCGCTTTCTACCTCTCTGAATAAAAAAAAGGGTGGATGTGGAGGGTGGACTGTCTTGCTCTACTCATGACCAAATGAGGATAAATTATCCCTCACCATTCAAAATGGCCTTGTTAAGAACAATTAACAGCTCATTATTGAGGACTTGCTGTTAGAGCTGGACAGAAAACCAGGATACACAGGGGACCCAGGACCAAATCTGAGAACCACTGTCCCAAACCAGAGACAGAAGGAGAGGCACAAATACCTTGTTTACACTTGGTTTTAAAATGCGTCCTGGGCAATCGGATCACAAGTGGACAGCACTAAATACAAGTGTAAACGAGCACCAAGACGCATTGTGATCCGATCGCTCAAACCACTTGCCGAGGTGGTCTGGGACGCATTTGCCCACATGTCTTTTGTAGTGTAAACATTAATGCGTCCTGATGCGTCCCCGACAAGGACGTAACAGGAAAATACGTCATCAGTGCAGGACGTGGTGGTTGTTTTGCAAGTTGCACATGACTTTGTCCTGCCAATCTCAACAGTTGGAACAGCCCATACATGTATATTAGTTCTTGAAACAATTCTGTTTTCTTAGCTAGCCCGTGTGAAACAAATCTGGCGCTTGTCTGCCGATGTGGAGGGAGTGTAGCACAGTGGGTAAGGAACTGGGCTTGTAACCGCAAGGTAGCAGGTTCGATTCCCGGGTAGGACACTGCCGTTGTACCCTTGAGCAAGGTACTTAACCAAAATTGCTTCAGTATATATCCAGCTGTATAAATGGATACAATGTAAAATATGCAATGTAAAAGTTGTGTAAGTCTCTCTGGATAAGAGCGTCTGCTAAATGCCTGTAATATAATGTAATGTAATAACTGTGCGCGGGGCCCTTTGGCCTTCTAGCGGAAGTGACGTAGGCAGTAACGAAATCTGAACACAAGTGGTCAGTGAGACGCATGATAGACACAGGTGTGAACGGCAATGTGTCTCGGCTGTCCACTTGTGTTCGGATCACCGAAACGCATTTTGAAACCAAGTGTAAACAGGGTCAAAGAGAGGTAATGTGCCCCTTTATGGTGACTGGGATCAATCCGAGCAACAAAATATGAAAGATTAAACAACCTATCCACAGGGTAAGGAACATTTTATAAGAATTAACTTAACTTTTAAAGCAAAACACATTTTTAAAATTCCTTATCTGTAGTATGAATGGCCTATATGCATATTTTACATGGATGAAAGAAATTTAAGTTGATGAACAAAAATACCTATTTTCTGCAACTTTCTCTTCAGCTTATTGAAACTACAATCTTGTTTAAAACATTTGTGTCTATCTGTTATGAAATGATGCAAAAACTGCAGTGCAGTCTGGGAAAATTAGGCATTGTCAACAACTTAATGAAATACTGATGCTGTCAATGCGATGTCAAGCATGTAATACGTACAGAGCGACTGTGTGCACGTGGTGTGGGACTCCACACTGTAACTCAAGGTGAAATTGGTCAAAAAGAGCAGTAGCAGTAGAAAACAGCAATCCGTGCAATTTCTTATCTCTTCTGTGATATGAAATTTTACTGTCCACAATCTACCGTCAGAAATTGTTTCCAACAAGAGACCAAGGTCCAGTTCTACCAGACCACACTTTGCACTTTGACCTGCTCTTTCGACGATGATTTTAATGAAGGGGTTAAGCCTTTTCAAATATTAACACGGCACAAAGTTGTGAGTCTGGCTGAAAAAAAGTGACAATCAAAGAAAAGTAAAGCTTGATTTAAAGAACAATGTGCAATGAGATTACAGTCAATTTTGGCGCCAAAGGTTTGACATCAAGGACCACACAACTAAAGTCATGTGCTTATTCCTCACAGACATCTATAGGGGAAAATCCCTGCACTGGGCAGTGAAGAATACTTCACACTGCCAAGGGAGCATCCCTAATTAAACTCTCGCATCTCTAAACATCTATGGTCCACGCCCACTGCTCTCAACTGCAGACTTCCATGAGAGAGGGATATATGTGCATCATCAAAATCAAGAAGTCACGCTCAGAGAGAAAGGGAGAAAGACAAAGTAGGCAGGAAAAAAAGAGAAAGAAATAAAGAAAGAGTGAGTGAGAGAAGCGGTGACGTGGGAAGGGAAGGACGCAGAAGACGAGAGGTCAAACAGCAACTCTGAGGAGAGCCGCTTTAATGGCCACTTATGTCAGCTCAGGGAACAGAGAAAATAACAGAGGGAGGGAAGGCAAGGGACGGGGGGAACGAAAGCACAAAAAAAGAATAAGTGTGCTCTTTCAGCTACATTTCTTCGCTAATCAGCAAAATGGGTGCTGATGCAGACCTAGCCCATTAATCACAGGGAGCTGGAGAGGACTGGTGTCAAATGCAAGCAAAGCACCCCTGTTTCTACCCTAATTTCCTCTGACTGGCAGCCTCTTCATCCAGGCACCCAATGCAAAATTCCAAATGGGGGTGGGCGGGGGGGTAATAGATGTTAGAAAAAATGTATAATAACTATCAGTGTGCTCTCATGGGTCAGAAAATATCTTTCTAGCCAAAAAAGATATGATAGAGTCAAATACATGACTAATGATCCAAGTTGGGGGAGGGGGGGGTGTACAAAGGGGACAGTACTTTGCCTTCTTTGCGAAACACTTAAGCTGCACAGATCTGCTGCTGCAGCTGGGAGGTGATAATGATTGCTGCATTGATATGTTGCCTAATAATAATCACCATCATCGTGACCGTCATCATTTTCAACACAGTATTACCAAAACCCGCACTACTACTACCATTCTGATTACTACCACCTCTACAACAAATAATAATTATAATAATAATAATTATAATAATAATTCAAAAGGACAGTAATTGTGTGCTATGAAATGTGCTTGTCAGATGACCCTGCTGTGCATATGGGGCCTGATTCAAGTCTTTTAGCATATGCAAACCTAATAACAGAACCAATGATTGGTGCAAACTAAAATAATATGACCAATCATTGTTCATGATATTGGTTTTGTGTGTGCTAACAGGTTTTGCACATGCTAAAAGGTCTCAGTAAATCGGGCCCGTAGTGTTTACCTGGCCTAACAGCAATGGCTGGAGCACCCTGCGGTCACCCGCACTAACACCTCCTAGAAGAGCCGCATGAAACATGCTGTGGCACTGGCGGGCCGCGCGGTGCAGTTCGTAGGGCGGCGGGCCCTTGAGCCGCACACGAGTCCGCAAAAGGCTCAAGATCCCCCGCCACGGCACTTTCTGAGGTGCGGCCCCTTCTCGATCTGTTACCCTCTTTGCTATTTATCTGTCCGAATAAAGCACAAAATACAAAAGGAGGCCAGACTGTCCAGTTCTCCTAAACAACAAAAAAGGAGTATGCACTGACACTGAAATGGAACCTTTAAAGATACCTTTAAAAAATATGTACATATAATGGTTATCGCTGGTCAGTGAACTGTGACCAACAGATATGCCTCAGCACTCAACAATACATGATTCCACGTGTCATGGGTGGAGGCAAAAAAAAAAAGGCAGTCGAAGATCAACAAGGGTCCCTATAAAGACCCTTATGTTACAAAAGAACAACATGGACTAAATGAGGTTACCTGAACCTGGACTGAGTGGTTGAGGATTTGAGTCCATGGTAGGTCACTGTTGTTGTGACCTTTAGTGTACAGTATCAAAAATAATAAATAAATCCTATATAAAAATCATACATTAAAAAAAATCGGAAAATTATAGCCCCCAATCCCTGGTTGGATTTTTAATTTCACCTACAAAATCAAAATCATTTAAGACACAAGACACAGATGGGTTAATTGCATAATCAACTACTTTGATTGATTAATTACTTGCAGCGTAACAATGCAATGCAGTGCAGCCTGTGGCTCTCCAGAATCAGAGCTGAGGACCCCTCATCTGTGTTACACTATTGTTTAATGTATATGTGGAACATAAATGAGATAATTATACAGCATAAAGATTTGTGATGTCTACGTTCACATGATACTGATATGTAATGACTTTCCAGCAATAACAATTCTCTGAACTAGTTTCAAAGCTCCAAATATAAGAACATGAGATGATAAGCTGAGGAATATATATATATATATATATATGTGTGTGTGTGTGTGTGTGTGTGTGCGTTATGCAAGACATTGAACATCATACCATGTCATGTTATTCATTGCTTCACAGTAAATTAAGTATATGTAATTGTGCCATACCGCTTTGGAGAGAGGTTGTCCCTTCGTTTACGATGCTATTACATTCAGGTAATTTTTCAAGGTGCATCGCCGTATGAACGCCTGTGAATCGAGGGTCAAACTTTGTCCAGCATTTAGAATGGCTATCTTAAAAACGGCTGGTAATCAGTATCCTATTGAAATTAATCAGTGATGAAATTAAACGACTTGACGTTTAGCAAATAGGTGCATATATCGGCTGATTCCACCCTCTTTAATATCAAACTAACCACCGATGCACGTAATTTGTACTTAATTTGACATCACCGCAACAATAAAACATTTTGAGAGGTGTCACTATTATAGACAGGGGACGCCTTCTCCAAGACTGGAAGAAGTTCTCAAGGACATTTGAAGATGCGATAATCGCTCTAATTAATATTGACCTAAACACATTCCACAAAATGTTGTTTTGATAATCATCCGAAAGGGGTTCGTGCATGCGGGCTGAATTCAAGACTGTATATTATTAGCAATGGGTAATTGAAAGAACTTACGAGCTATTCAAACAGAAACTGTAGGCTACCGCCAGAAAGCAGTTTGAGCATGACATTGTGGAGGAGACCAATGGACCAACCCACTTTATGTGCCTGATGGGAGCCAATCAATTCTGCTGTAAAGCATTTTTATTAATATCATAAAGCTGTTGGCCGTGTGTCGTTTACTTACCAGTTTTCTTGCATCCATTCGATTGCAACCCTCTCGTCAAATCGTCGTTCGAAGTCATACTCTGTAAGGGGGGGAGGATACTCCGTCTCGTTCATTTTAACTGTATGTACAGCAGCAATAATTTCTGTTCTTTTCCGCGATTTTCACCCGAGCAGATAGCAGGCGTCAGGTTGCCAGCAAATGTTCAGTCTCACTACAGATCTGTTCAATAACTAGTAGCCGATGCAGAAGAAACTGAGGATCGTGGTTATTAACTGTGGAAAAAATGGTATGAATGAATGAATGAACGTATATCAAGTAAATTCTGTGTGATGACCGAAACTGTTGCTAGTCTGCTAGGACAGTTGTACTTCCCGGCTGTCAAGCAAGCACACAAATCGAATCGACTGCCGGACGCAGTACCAAAGCGTACACCCCCTTTCTCTCCCGCAAACGAGAATGAAGGAGAGAGTGATGAAACACCTATGGGAGGAGCTTATGTAGGGTGAGTTTATTTCTTATCCTGACGTAAACGCGCTGGCGTCGGTGATTGGTCTTGGTTTTCTCAGATGAAGAGATTAGACCAATCACTGATTAGTTCATTTTATTTTCTTTAAAAAAATGGTAAATTCCACTGCCCGCTCACGCTCTCATCATACAGTAGAGGGTGATGCTGATTGGCTAAACGTGATATACCCCATTTACCTCCATTTTGGCTCTAATCTTTTCACAATGGTTAAACCGCATGGAAAGGCCATGTGGGGCGGGATGCGGGCGAGCAAATAGTGTAGCAGTGAGGCACTTGGTGTTTTACTAAGGCATTGTACATGTCCAACATATAATCTCAACAAAAACGTTTCCAACGCTCAAAAATGTTAAATTACTCCCGCATACAAAGTACTGTCTGTAAGTCATTATTTAAAACGTGCGAAATTTAGGTGTTCCGTTAAAAGTATTGATATCAAAACGAGGCCAAAGTTATAACAATTAATAGTGGTTATTTTAGCTAGCTCACACAAATTTAAACAAGCTCTATTCCACATCAATGCTGCCCAATCTTTCCAAAATTATTTCATGTAACTTGGTCCTGTGTTTTTTCATCTTATCATTTAAAGAGAATGTGGTCATTCAAAGTTTCTCAAAAAGAAAAAAAAAGCTCCTGTTTACAGACCCAGGATATCACAGGTTATATCCTACACTGCCATTTCAACCCTTGGCTACAACATTAGCTGATGACACATCTGTCTGCAATGGCGGGACACAATTGCCTTGTTTTATCTGAGTCAAGTGGATTTATGTTTCCAAGGTTCTTAGGGTTACCACTACATTAGCTCGTAATTGCAATTACCCACAGCATAAATAGCATGCTGTTCAGCAAGGTAAATAATCTGTTAGTTGACATATCACACTACAAATATGCATTTCTGTATTATATTATTGTTATTAAAACTGGCATGCTTTATTGGTGAATAATTTGTGAACAAACATGGGTACTAATAAGACTCATAAAAAAGTATTTCAAAAAGCTCCCAAAAGGGCTCGGCTCCATGATGAAGTTGAGATATTATAGAATGTTGTGTCCAATACTTTGATGCCCCCTACTGACCAACATGGCTATAAAACCCTGAAAACGAATCTTGATTGTCTAGCTCACTGCTGATGTTCGAGGACCAGACCAAGTTTTAGGGATCGTAAATCCCCTACACAACATTCAATAATGTAATTTCAAGCTCATGAATGCAATTTGAGGATAATTAACCATTTTTATGAGGCATTTATAAAAGAGGCTGTTCTGTTTTACTTGCACAGTTGGTGTGTCCTTTCTCTTTGTAATGTGAAGGAAAAGTAAAATGAAACTTCAAGAAACAGCTCTCAAATTGTGCCTGACAGAGATTGAGCATCTGCAAAATGGCAACTAACCCATTGTTTCAGGAAGAGGAGCTGTGTTGTTCTGTGTGCTGTAATGTCTTCAAGGACTCTGTTGTCCTGAATTGCAGCCACGTGTGCAGAATAGTACATAATTGATCACACCTTGTCTTCTGTAAGGTTTAACTTTGGTATAGAATTTTTTATGTCATAGTTCAAGGCCGTTACATAGTTTTTTGTAAACCTGTATATACTTTCATGACATTTAAGCACCTCATCCTTAAACTTATGCACCTGACCTTGTTATAAATTGTTTGTTGATGGTTTCCTTTAAACTACATTTCTCAGAAGGAAAAATAGTAACATTTCATGTTAAAATGTTCTTTTCAATTCTGTACATACTGTAATCCAAATGAAATATTTAACTCATATACACACCACCATGTTCTAACAGACTATGTTTATATCATTACCGTTGCTGTTAATACTTTGCTTTTCATTCCTTTATTTTAATAGAATATAATCTATACAATTACTGGATATAGCAAATCAGTTCTTTCTAGGTTAGTGTCCTTTCTCTTCTCTTGCAACTCAAAGGTCTTCTGCACAAGACTGTTTCCCAACAGAAGTTACTTACAAAATTCCTCTAAGTAAATGTTTGCATTTACAACTGGGGTTCAAAGATTCTCTAGGTAGTATGCATCAGTGTACAAGGAGGCCACTGTCTTTCCTTAGTTACAAATTCTTAGACATAACACAGAATACCTACTGTTCTTCAGTGATCATCCCATAATCACATACATTTAAATATATTCTTGATTCCCCCCATAGCAACTTGAGAATACCCCAGGCAATGAAGCCCAAGCAGTTGGAGGTGGTGGAGTTGGAGGGGGGTTCGCGATTGGCTCCGATGGTGTTGTGTTGGGGGGGGGGGGGGGTGGCGGTTGTGCTGTGGGGTGGGGGGTAAGGGGTTGTCGGGTGTGTGTGCGTGGGGGCAGCGGCCTGGCGGGCGCGCGTGCTAATAGCATTGATAACCACTATATATGTATAATTTTATTTTATTTTTAACTTTTTTTTTTTTTTAAATTTATTATTAGTATTATTTTTTTTTCTTTTTCTCTTCTTTGTTTGATTATTGGTTTTCTTTCCTCTTTTTCTGTTTTGTTCTGGTTTGATTAGGTCATTTTATTTTATGACTTTGTTTCCTCCTTCGCTCTTTTGTTTTGTTTGTTTTTGCTTACTTAATAATATATATATATATATATATATTCTTGATCAGTACAATCTTTAATAAGAAGAAATGTAAAAACATTAAAAGAATGAAGAAGAAGCATACTTCCACAAGCACTAATGCATTTGGTGCAGGCAGACCATGATTGCCCAGAAGGGTTGCTATTATGTAATAAAAGGAGTGGACGTTGTTTCCCAGGTGCGGCACTGACATTACACTCTTGAGCAAGGTATTTAACCTGAATTGCTTCCGTAAATGTCCAGCTATAATCAGTGCAGTCTGTATTTGGACAGTGACACAATTATTTTGTTGTATTGGCTCTGTACTCCAGCACATTGGATTTGAAATGAGGTCAAAGTACAGACCTGTAGGAATTACAGCCGTTTACAGCAGTTTAAGTCACTCGGTTCAATGCCTCTATTTATCCTCGTGAGAGCATGGACAAAAATTGTCTTTTATTTTATTTGACATAAAACAAGTGTCATGAGAGAAACATGTTGCAGTGAAAATATTTTCAACAATATGAATTATTTTTATTGAATATCCCTTGTAATATAGGTATCCTCATACTGGAATATATATTGGTGGGAACATGCAATGGGGCTGGTTGGCAGAAAGTTAAAATGCTATAGCTACAAAGAATGAAGTGACACATAGAAATAATTTGAGCATTTAATTCAAACCAGAACCAGAATACATAAACATTCAACAGAATTTCTGCCCATTTTTTAACCAAATAACAGTTTTCGTAATTGGCCTTTATATTAATGGCAATTTAAAGAAAATAACATTTGATCACTTAATAGTATTTATGATCTTTAATTCTCTCATTTAAAATGAAAAACACAAATTGTTATATATTGACAACCATGACAGGTTTATATTTCATAAGAGAATTTCCCCTCTGGAATCAAAATTAAAATTAACCTTTTCAAATGAAATTGAACAGCCAATAACCTCCAGTATTGTAATTCTACTCCTCCTTTCTCTTGCTTGTGCATGTCAATGTGTGTGTGTGTGTGCACGTATGAGTGTGTGTGGATTTGTGTGTATATGTGTGTGGTGTGTATGTGTGAGTGTGTGTCTGTGTGTGTGGTATTAGGAGTGACTGAATTAATTCAGTATGTTGTTAGATTAGACTAACTAGCCTGTCAATGTGTCTGTGTCTCAATCAGAGTCACATGAATCACAGTTCTGGCAGATGTAGGTTGGTAGACCTGGAGTGCATAACTTGTGTGCCCACTTTTTGCAATATTTTGTTTTGAGTCTTCACCTGTCTGACTGCCTCTAGCATAATGTGTGCTGGTGTCTTTCCTCTGTCTGTTTTTATTATAAATTTTCAGACCATTTTGACCCCTACAAGAAATTTTTAAATGTTTAAAAATATTTCCAAATACAAAATCCATATTTAATACATAATAAGTTTATGTTCATGAGCAATTAACCTACAATCCTGATAAAAATATAATGCATAATTTATAATAATATAACCTACAACATATAATAGTATTATATAATATTAATTATGTTTAACATATGTAAAATGCACAAGTTAATACATTTATAACCAAATGGCTATACCAAGGTTGGTTGACACATGTGGCCAACCAACTCCAAAATCAGTGTGCCAACCAACCCCACCCACATTAGGACACACCTCTGTACTAATATTATGTTAGCCAGCTAACATTACTCACCACAGGATTTCAAATTTCATATAAAAATATAGCTGATTCCTATCTCTATCAACTGAAATTAATACACGTTCTATATCTCTATCTAACACAGTTCTATACTGTATTTAGTGGGGGGGGGGGGGGACCTTTTTTTTGACACTGCAAAATTGAAACGTTGTCCTCACCTCAACAGTTTTTGACCTTCAGATGTTTTGACAGAATGGATGTGTTCAGGTCAAGAAGGCAGTCATTTTAATGTTATATTTTTGTGGCAGCACCCTTTAGTGGCCTGGAAATTAACTGTGCCAACCAACCCGTGTGCCAACCAACCACGATCTCCCCTACACCTTAGTATATGGCTTCAACGAGAAAAAAACGACTCCTAACAAATGTGTCTCAAATCCGACCATAAAGTAATCGCAAATTTTGCAGCAAGGTAGAAGAAATACGTCCGGAAAACCTCAATATGCGTCAGTGTTACCGGCTAACATTGACAAACAAGACACATACGACCATCTAAATGCCAACGGGTTTTGGGCACATTTTAACGTGAGCGCAACGTCAAGCCAACCAAACATGCCCACTGGGTGTGCTCTTCGGATTCAATAACAGTGCGCCCCAAAGTAAAACTGAAAGTCTCGCGAAAAACATTGGGTAGCCTTACAGAGACGGGGTGTAGGCCTACGAACAATGGCGATAAAACCGTCGTTTTTAGAAGAGGAGCTCCTCTGTTCTGTGTGCTGTGACACCTTCAATGACCCTGTTGTTCTACAGTGTAGCCACAGCTTTTGTGACGACTGCCTGCAGCGATGCTGGAAAGAGAAGAGAAGTCGAGAGTGTCCCGTCTGTAGAAGGAAGTCATCCGTTCCCAAGCCTCCAGTTAATCTGGCTTTAAAGAACATCGTGGAGTTGTATTTAAAACAGAAAACCCAGAGCGAAGCCGAAGTCTTTTGCCGTCTTCACGGAGAGAAACTTCTTCTTTTCTGTGAGGATGACGACGAGCCTCTTTGCGTCGTGTGTCAGACTTCAAAAAAGCACAGAAATCATCAGCTCTGTCCAGTGGAAGAGGCTGCTCTAGATCTGAAGGTATTTAGGCTATTCAAGAAGGAAGTGTCTTGTTTGTGCTCGCTGTCATAGAATGTTAAACACATTTAAGGTAATCGCAATCATTCATTAGCCACGGAAATTCTTTAAAAATAGGTATTTTTGCGTGTTTATTTACCTTCTACTGCCTTACGAATAGTGTTCGTCTGGAATCCTTTCTTGTGTTCATTGTCTTACTCTTTTTCATGAAACACACGACTGAAAAAACTGTATACATTAAACTTTGGATAACTCGTATACTTTAAGCTTGGCATAACTTTAGGTAATTAGAGAAACAATTGTATGACTAGAAATTTTAATCTCAAATGGTTGTTACCAGTAATATTGCCCATAAAAGCAATTTTACAGATAGAATGCATTTAATCTGCTTTGTTGCACTTCCTGATACCTGATACCCTCTGGAGGTAGATAAACAAAATGGCGCATTGGATGCTCTGTAATAAACTGTACATTGATGTGAGTGCAGTAGTCCCCCATTAAAGGTTGGGTAAAAGCTATCCTCTGACTCCAAGGTTAAGAGATACTACTGGAAAAAATATATAACCAGCTGAGAAATAAGGGCCTTTACATTAAATATCTGTAGGTACACTACAAATACCTAAAGAACAAAACAAAATAAATAATGTAGCTACAATCTCAGAGATATGAACCATTCATAAAAAGGAAATGTTCCTAAAGGGAAGCCCTTTATTGGAATGGTCACTTGCGTTACTCTAGCCTTACACACACTCTAGTTCATAATGATAAATTGCATTATAAGGTAATAACAAATAATCATACAAGCTGTAAGGAAATCACATTATAACATGCATTATTTCGCCTTTGTTTTTGAACAATAATCAATCATCTAATTCTAGAAAAACCTCAAGACTGCACTGGATCCCATGAAACAGAAACTGCAAATATTCACTGAAGTTAAACAACAGTTTGAGAATATTGCAGAACACATCCGGGTAAGTACACATTAAAAAACATCTTTTTTTAACCTTCACAGCACCAAATGTAGAAAAATATTATCGCACATGGTGCAGTGCTGCTGCCTCAGTGACAAAGGGTGAGATTGGTTCCTGTTAGACACCTGTCTGCACGATTGCACATGTGCACTGTAAGTTACATATTGCACAATGGGTTGCTAGACACCTGGTTTTAAAATTACAATGTAGGAGACAGCTGCTGTACGTCGCTGTCTCTCCTTCCCTCTCTCCCGCTTTTGACAAGAAAAGGAAATTCTTTTTTAATTAAAGACCTAAAAAAAGACCACAAATTGTCTCAAACAAAAGTGAGACTTGCAGTCTGGATTCAGTCAATAAATAATCTGCACCTGCCTGAAACGTTATACAGAACATTGTTTACTAAGAAAACACGGTGGCTATAACGTGGGAAAACTACGAAAAGTTAAAAAAAAAAAAAAAAAAATATATATATATATATATATAAATGTAATATGTAACATGGTGGAGGATTGATGTTTGTGAGTGAATCCTTGCGAATGTGACTGGATTTTGTGTGTGCGAGGCCTGGGTCATGTGTGGAATGTTGGGTGGGGTGATGTAAGGCAGATGGGCCTTGAGAATACAGGACCTAATATTAGATTACAAGGGACTGTGTGAGCGGAGTCTGCTGGAGCTGGTTTCTGCCCATATAAATGGTGGGAAAACAGTTTGACAGAATACTAATTCCTGTGGATGAGAAGCATTTAAGTGCACCAAGAACAGGTTGTTCAGGAAAACCTATGAACATTTTTCCACCAAAGTGAAAGACACTGAGATAAAATCTACGTCCCATTCAGCAGCTTTCCTTCACACAAATTGAAATAATGTCAGTCAGCTGCACGGCAGCTGAACCGCACTGGACCGCTTGAAGTGGGAGGGTGACAGATTAAATCCAGATGAGTGTTCACTGGCGCCATCTGCTGGCAGACAAGTAGAGTTGGCAGTAGAGGGGCTCTGGTGTTGCCAAATGTCGCCCGAGGACAGACTGCCAGTCAAACTCCCTTTACCTTTCATAATGAGCATGTAAAGTAAATTTGCTTATATTGTTCTTTAGAAAACTAAAATTATTAATTGAACTTTTCACTGCTATTAACTTCAGTTATTTCCAACACTAATAGAGGGGAGGACCTAGTGAGGGACCACCACAGTACAGTGCACTGTATCTAAGACAGGAAGACCATGTTATTGCCTTTGTTATTGTCCTTGTTGTTGTTGTTATCATCATTATTGTTGATAATGATTGGAATAAGAACCCAAATAATCATATATTGTAATCATTTCACTGTTTTATTCATTTATATAAAGTCATTTCAAATGATTAATTTATACCATATTAATTCATATAATATCATAAGTTATTTTAGAAGAATACTGTAAAGAAGAAAACTCCTTTGAAGATGATATTAGAAATGTTAAAGTCAGTTATCGTTCAATATCCAGGACAAGGTACTTCCCTCTCTACTGAAGAGAACATTGACATTGCTTAACCTTTTAATGTGATTAGAATGTTCTTAACTGCTCTTTCTAATGGTGATATAACAATCACTACTGACTTAGAAGTTTGAAAACTCATTCCAAAAAACCTACTCTTCAAAGGGTTAATGCAGTTTTTTTTTGGTTATGTTTTTTTTCAGACTCAAGGTTCCGACACGGAGATGCAGATAAAGGCAGAGTTTGCGAAGCTCCACAAGTTCTTGCAAGATGAAGAAGCGATAAGTCTAAGTGCGCTAAAGAAAGAAGTGGATCAAAAGAGCCAGGCAATGAAGGAGAAGATAGAAAGCATCACGAAACTTGCCTCCGCACTTTCAGAAAAAATCACAGCTATACAGAAAGTCATAGAGAGTGAAGACATCTTGATCATAAAGGTAGCTGGTTGATTGACTTGCAGTTTCTGAGGCTGTTGACATGCTCAGGTTTCCTCTGAGAAAGAGATGTCCATGACACACACACACACACATATGTTCCTGCTTTTCAGTGCTTAATTTAAATCTTGATTGGCTAAAGAGTCTCCACACCTTGTTTCCAAGGTCTAAATTGGCTGCTGATAGTAAGGAAATGAAAAAAACCAGCAGACACCAGGGACCTCCAGGACTGGAGTTTGAGACCCCTGCTCTAGGCTACGACAGCTATCTTTTTATTGATGGGACTATAGAACTATTGAACATGAACTATTGCCTTTCAAATCTCACGTATCTCATTCTGTTGTGTTTCTGTATGTTTCAGAGGTACAAAGATGCCAACAGAAGGTATGCCCCCTCACCTGTCTTCCTCTTTTCTGTTTGTCACTTCAAAGCCCACATTATGTGACGGACTCCTGCTTTTTAACACAGAGCCCAGTGCACACTGGAGGACCCGGAGCTGCCTTCCTGGGGGTCGCTCGTTGATGTGGCCAAACACCTGAGCAACCTGAAGTTCAGAGTCTGGGAGAAGATGCTGGAGATGGTGCAGTACAGTGAGTGACTGGTCGAAGCTGGGCACGGGAGCCAGTCGTCCTAGATTCATATGTTTATTTTAGTTCTGTTTTCCTGTGCTCTTTTGAAGGTGTTCTTTCTTCTATGGTATACGCGTGGAAAAACCTAAATGTTTTCCCTCTTGCTCCTTCAGCTCCTGTTACTCTGGACCCCAACACTGCGGCCCCCTGGCTCTGTCTGTCAGAAGACCTGACCAGCGTGAGAAACACCGGGTTTGTGCTGCAGCGTCCCGACAACCCGGAGAGGTTCAACCCCTGCGTGGACGTGCTGGGGGCCGAAGGCTTCGCCTCGGGCAAACACAGCTGGGAGGTGGAGGTGGGGGACAAGCCCGAGTGGACCATCGGAGTGGTGAGAGAGTCCATCAACAGGAAGGGGGCCATCACGTGCGACCCGGCCAGCGGGATCTTCGTTGTGACTTTGAGGGCCGGCGATGTGTACGGAGCGGAAGGGGTCACTCCCCTCACGCTGAAGAAGAAGCCCGAGAGGGTCAAAGTTCAGCTGGACTTCGACACGGGGGAGGTGTCCTTCTTCGACTCCAGCGACATGTCGCTCATCCACACATTTTATGACTTGCTACCAGAGAGGCTCTTCCCGTATTTCTCTCCATGTGTGAACATCAACGGCAGTAACTGTGGAGCTCTGCAGATCTGCCCAGTGAAGGTGTCTGTAACAATTAGTCAGTCCCAGTGATAGTGTTTCGGTCATGACGTCATCCAGCTGAAGTTATCTGTACCAGTGATGTCATCCCATAAAATATTTATAGAATTCTGACTTGAATAATGTATAATGTATATGTTCCAAATAAAGAATATTTTTACTTTGTCTAAAGAGTAAGACATTATCTTTCTGTCGGTTTTTTGACCAAGTAAACATCACTGATATAGAAATGGTGAGAGCACTGGAAATGCTATTATATTGTATATGTAAATATATGTAATTGCATACAAATATTTCACCCTATCTAGTTATCTATTTAAGGTTCTGTTGGACGTGTGAGTTTACTTTAAAGTGGCTGTCTTTAATATTTGATTTTAATATAAAATTTCACAAATAATCTATTTTAATACTATATTCTGCATAATTAGGATATTTTGATGGAAGATGGATTCTGAACCATCCTGCATGACAAAAGTTTGGAAAGGAATTAAGCGAACAGGGATTTTTCAATTGGTATTTGTATAGTATTGATGAAAGTATTAGTATAACAGAATATTATTTCCCCATGTTTAGCATACAAGCTATTTATCTGTATTAATTTTATACAGTGTTCTTTGCTTATCTATATAAAGGGTGTGTATAATTTCGGAGGGCGCTATAAAACTGATATCAGCACATAACAGCAATTACGGAAAAACCAAATTGTTTGAGCCTTTCCAATTGAACCCCACATGCACACACACACACACACACACACACATATATACACTCACCGGCCACTTCATTAGGTGACAGGAGTGGCACCCGGTGTGGTCTTCTGCTGTAGCCCATCTGCTTCAAGGTTTGATGTGGTGTGCATTCAGAGATGCTCTTCTGCATACCTTGGTTGTAACGAGTGGTTTTTTGAGTTACTGTTGCCTTTCCATCAGCTCAAACCAGTCTGGCCATTCTCCTCTGACCTCTGCCATCAACAAGGGATTTTTGCCCAGAGAACTTCCACCCATTGGATATTTTCTCTTTTTTGGACCATTCTCTGTAAACCACAGAGATGGTTGTGCATGAAAATCCCAGTGGATCAGAAGTTTCTGAAATACTCAAACCAGCCCGTCTGGCACCAACAACCATGCCACGTTCAAAGTCACTAAAATCACCTTTCTTCCCCATTCTGATGCTTGGTTTGAACTTCAGCAGATCGTCTTGACCATGTCTACATGCCTAAATGCATTGAGTTGCTGCCACATGATTGGCTGATTAGATATTTGCATTAACGGATGCAGTTTGCAGTTGAACAGGTGTATCTAATGAAGTGGTCGGTGAGTGTATATACATAATATTGTGGCAGCTGCCCGGAGACAGACAGGGGAGTGGTGATTGAGGGGAGGTACGTGGTGGGGCGCTGGCTCCACCCCAGAGCCTTATTTGGACCAGGCGCACCTCCATCCCATTGGACCGGCAGCAACGCTAGCTTTAAAATGGCAGTCCTGGCATTCGGGGTGAAGTACTGAGAGGGAAAAACGCTGGAGAGAGTGAGCGAAGATAAAGAATTGGTTTGGATATACGGGTTTGACTGGAATGAACGGACAACACTGCACGTGGAACGACCCCCTTTTTGGACGGGGAACTGGCTTTGGAATACGGACTTTGGATTACAGACTTTGACTTACGAGAACGGTTTGGCGGACTTTTCCCAAATTCCCCCCTTTCCCCGAGTTTGTTAACATCCCTAATAAAACTTCGGGTACCATTTACCTTGTGCACTACATTTTTGTTACTGATCCTGGGTGGCGTTGAGACCCAACACCCTTGGTCCTGCTACAATGTGTGTGTGTGTGTGTGTGTGTGTGAGACACCTCTGGGAGGGAGATGCGGCAGTGCCGGGGGACACCTTTGGTTGCCACATGGAGAGAGAGAGAGAGCGCACCAACCCAAACACAAAATGAAATAAACAGCTTCTTCCCCCTTCACCCTCCTGAGTTCCAGGCAAAAGCAATGAACTAAAACAACAAACTAAAGTAACAAAGACAAAAGAAAATAAAACAGAGCGGAAACTTTTCAGTCCCCCGCTTGTAGCTGGCCACATTTTCTCCTGACCAGCTCCTCCCACTTTTCAGTAGTGATTCACATTCTCGGTATTTTTGCATAGGGGTGTGTCTGGCTGAGACGTGAAAGTAAAGAAAAGTCTGCAGTTGCTTCTCAAGGATACAGCCTGTGACTCATTTTGTGAAATGGCGGCTAAAGCTTCATTTTTGGAAGAGGAGTTATGTTGTCCTGTGTGCTCTGATATTTTCAAGGACCCTGTCGTCTTGGAGTGCAGTCACAGTTTCTGTAGACTCTGTTTGCAGCAGTGGTGGGGGGAGAACAGTCCTCGGGAGTGTCCCATCTGCAGGAGCAAGGCCTCTTCAGGCCACCCTCCCGTAAGCCTGGCTTTAAAAAACATTGTGGAGTCCTACTTAAAGCAGAAGACTGAGTGTGAGGCTGCAGAGACAAGTGAAGACCAGTGCCCTCTTCACAAAAAGGAACTTCTGTTCTTCTGTGAGGATGATTTGCAGCCTCTCTGTATTGTGTGTCAGACTTCAAAACAACACAGAAATCACCAGATTTGTCCAATAGAAGAGGCTGTTCTGGATCTGAAGGTATTCTATTTCTATTTATATTAGCATTAAAATATATAATCGCATCAAATAAGTAATTTTATATGCATTTCAAAAGTTGCACAGTTGTAATCTATTAGGATTTTATCAGGATGTTTTTTACTTCCTGCCTTTGCATATTGTACAACACAGTTCTCCGTTTCTCAGAATGCCTAATTTAGTACTTGCATAACCTGTCTACCCTGTATGGCATTATCATTGGTGTCATCTTATGAACATTTTCTTTCATTTCAGAATAGGCTCGTGACTGCACTAATTCCTATTAAAAAAAAGTTAGAGAGGTACACTGCAGTTAAACAAGAGTGTGAAAAAAACACAAAACACATCAGGGTGAGTAAAACGGTTTCACAAAATATTATTTCATGATGCTTACAAAATAATAATAAACTGTTTAATGTAGGACTGTAAGGTATGTGTTAGAGAAATTAACTGTTAGTATAGTATATTAGTGTAGTGATAATTTTCTATCCTATGCCTACATCAAATCTGTGTATTTATACTACAGTACTGTATGTGACAACTTCTCTTAATACAGTTAAACTGGCATATGACTTTTTTCAGAAAGGAGTTTCATTTCTAAAAAATAATACCTACCTTCATTTTACATAATTTTTTTTTCTATGGAAATAAGGTAGAAATAAATTTTTTTTTAAACTATATCATATTAAGTAGCTCGGACTAGGAGTAGGGCTCATTACCACTTCCTCATATGAAATGGGCTGAAGTACAGAGAGTTTCCCCTCAGTTTAAACTGTGATGATGTCATGATCTGGGACATCCTCTTCAGAATTCTCTGCTGCTGAGGAGCTGGTTTGTAAACTCTCTCTCTGTAGGCTTGCAAAGACCCTGCAGTTTAGATTGCTTATTCAGGACCATATTTGAGGGTGTACCAACCCTCAAATATCAGCAAAGGCATAGACTCTAATTGTTCCATCAAATGCTCACTTCAGCCAAGCCTTCAGACTTACAAGCATGCTTATATCTTTAGATCCTTTTCTACTTGAGTGGGACCTGCATGCTGGCTACAAAAGAGAAGGGCCAAAATAAATCTTGGCATTGGACAAAATGAGTTTGCTAGGAGAAGGTTTGAGCATATCAGGCACCTTTAAATGCTGATTTCATTGGGTAACATTTGTAATTTAGACTTATTGATGAGTTGTAAGCCCAACATGAACCTCATGAAGGCAAAATAAAAGTCTATTGAATCGCATATCTTATAGCCTAGTAAATGCATGAGAATATAGCAGAATATAACAGACATGCCTACTAAACTTACTATAATGTGTTTAAACTGTTTGGTTTACTCTTAATGTGCAGAGTCTTTTGTTCTCATGGATATTCTAGAGGAACCTATCGATACAGAAACCTTATTTATGTTTATAATTGTATTTCAATGGCAGAATCAAGCCCAGCACACAGAGAACCAGATAAAGGCAGATTTTGAGAAGCTTCACCAATTTCTGCGAGCAGAAGAGGAGACCAGACTGGCTGCACTGAGGGAGGAAGCGGAGCAGAAGTGTCAGTTGATGAAGGAAATGATAGAGAACTTCACACAAGTTATTTCCACCCTTTCAAACACAATCAAGGCTATTGACACATCCATAGAGGGTGAAGATGCTTTCTTCTTAAAGGTGACTATTTATTTCTTGCATTGTTCTTGGCAATGACTGGTTCATTTAAATGGAGTTTGTCAAGAGTTAATGATTCACCTTCTTTTATGCGTTTGTTCACACGCACGCACACACATACACCTTCATTAAAATATATCAACTGGTTCTGCTGTTTCATTAGCTGATTATTCTCATAACGGATTATGTGTTTCCCTTCATAAATAATCCCTCCACTGTGTTTTTGTATTTCTCAGACCTATACGGATGCTAAGAGAAGGTATGTAGACTCACACCTGTCTTCATCTTGTC
Source organism: Anguilla anguilla (assembly GCF_013347855.1). Taxonomy (NCBI): domain Eukaryota; kingdom Metazoa; phylum Chordata; class Actinopteri; order Anguilliformes; family Anguillidae; genus Anguilla; species Anguilla anguilla. The sequence goes on from NC_049202.1 coordinate 18,626,884, forward strand.
TGTTTAACTGACTCCAATCCCCACAGTGTGAGTGACTCCTGCTTGTCATTACAGAGCCCAGTGCACACTGCAGGATCCAGAGCTGCTCTCAGGGGCACTGATAGATGTGGCCAAACACCTGGGCAACCTGAAGTTCAGAGTCTGGGAGAAGATGCTGGCGGTGGTGCAGTACAGTGAGTAGCCTACTGGGGATGAGGGGTAAAAATGGTCACCATAGAACTATAAGTAATATGGCAATTCCAAATGTCCCAATTCCTCCTCACATGTTGTCAAACACTATATACAAAGAGTGGTCTTTTATGGTTATAATATCTATATAACATCAGAGCATTTTATTGATAAACTTTGTCAGGGTGGGCGAGAGAATGGACCCAAATGCAGAGTCAACAAACACTGAAAATCCTGAGTAAACGCTAAACCAAGAAAGTTGCTTTTAATTAGAACGATAAACAAAAGGGAACAAAAACGAAGCCGCACAGGGCAAGTCAAAAAAGGACAACGTTCTTAATGCGCAAAAACAGAGAAAATGCAGAAATTCAAAAAACAGTGCAAAAACAGAACACGGGCAGGGAGGAAAACACTCACGGCAAAACACTGAGTAACAAGAACAAGAAGGAGTACAAACCGAAACACAATCAGAAGCACACGCAAGGATCCAGCACCCGAGTCAGGGAGAACAAGCACTGACGAGACACGGCAGGGCACAATGCACAATCAGGCCACAGAGAGGGAAGGGAAAACGAGACAACCAAAAACCAATAATTGAATAATTGAAAACAATAATACAATTACACGGGGGGAAAAGAACAGAACTAAAAACTGAAGTGCCGCCATCTGGCGGCCCAAAAAGGGAAATGCAAACAACCACAGAACCATGACAAACTTGTTTAGAGTTAGAGTATCATTTATCTTTTATTAGTTTTTTCTTCCTTCTTCAAAGAATATGACACAGATCTAATGTTTTATGTTTTTTCTTTTTTCTTTAATAGTGCATCAAAATATTAGATTTGTAATTTAAACCATGTCTATTTATGCTTCTTTTCATAATAATATATGAATAATCTAAATCTAAATGGTTAATGTCTTCCCTTCTGTCTTCCATCTTTATTGTTTAGCCCCTGTGATTCTGGATCCCAACACGATGTCCCCCTGGCTCTGTCTGTCAGATGACCTGACCTGTGTGAGGCTCACTGAAGTTGAACAACAGATTCCTGAAAACCCAGAGAGGTGTTCCCGTGTCGTAATGGTATTGGGCTCAGAGGGTTTTACTTCAGGGAAACACAGCTGGGAGGTGGAGGTGGGGAACAAATCTGCCTGGACTATAGGAGTAGTGCAAGAGTCAATCAACAGAAAGGAGGCCATTTCATGCAACCCAGGGAGTGGATTCTGGGTCCTAGCGCTGAGGAACGGTGATGATTACTTTGCAATTGGAGTTGCTGACCTCAAACTGAAGAGGAAACCCCAGAGGATCAGAGTACACCTGGACTATAACAGGGGGGAGGTGTCCTTCTTCAACTCCAGTGACATGTCACACATTTACACTTTTAAAGGCAAATTCACCAAAAAAATATTCCCATATATCAATCCCCGCTACAATGATGATGGCAGAAATGCTGGGGCCCTGCAGATCTGTCCATTGTCTTTAAGAGTGATGAAATCCCATTGAGTGTGTCATTAATAATGATGCCATCTCAGTGAGCGTATTATTAATCGTGATGTCATCTCAGTGAGTGCATCATCTCAGTGAAGGTGCCTGTAACTGATGTGACCTAAACTATTAAAACCCGTTGAAGTGGATTGGATGGGGCTTTGTAGTCAACATTTATTCATCTAGTAGTCTTTTCACACTTGCAGTGCCCTCTTTTACAGCACCTGCTCTCCATAGTTTCCTTGCATGTTGCTATTGCAGTGTTTGCTGTCCCATAGCTTTAACTGTTCTGTGATTTTGTGTGTTTTGTATCTTGATGATCTTGTTTGTATGTTTCTTGTGTACACTTTGTGATGTTCTGTCGTGAATGGTTTTTATTTCTTTTAAGCCCCGCAAACAAATTGCCCCAAGGAGATAATACAAATTTGATTTCTTTTGATTTGATTATCAGTATGTCTTTTCCCCTTATCAGTCTGCAGTGCACACATAATCTCTAATAATCACATTGAGGTTTAGATTATTTGCACTGCATTGTTGTAATGACTGAAATGTATGGTACCAGCAGATTCTTGGCATCATTCTGAAAATGATTAGTTATGGGATAATATTTAAACTGTACAGATATGAGAGGTGTTGGGTAAAATGCTACCCTTATGTTACGACCCCTGCCTCTGCTTGCCTGGGTAGTGCAGGTGGAGGAAGTTGTTTAATTACCTAATTGCCTGATTGCCTCCACCTGCCTGTGAGCCAACTTAAGCCCAGCAGTATGAAGCAAACCGAGATCTTCTTTCAGGTTTCTTTTGTGTGATTTGATTTGTGGTTTTGGGTTTGTAGTTTTTGTGAAGATCGTTTTGTTTGAACTTGGTGGGTTTTCCTTTTGTTTAGTTTGTTATTTATGCTAATAAATGTCTGGGTATGTGTTTAAATCAATTTTTGAGTAGTTGTTTTTGGGTACGTTGGACTTGTTGCGGCTTTTCGAGCCAGGCTGTAACACCATAGTTTAGCCTCATACAGTTGAGGCCAAAAGTTTACATACAACTAGACTAAAGACATTCACACATTCACAACTCCACACGTTTCATGTTACCATACATTTCTTGTGTTAAATCAGTTACGGTATCTACTTTATTTCCATAAGAGGTAATTTTAAAATAATAGCCAAGACAGATTTATTTCAGCTTTTTATGTACTACATCAGATTTTCAGTGGGTCAAAAGATTACATATGCTTTGTTAGTATTTGGTGGGATTGCCTATTAATTGCTTAACTTAAATCAAATGCTTGGTAAACTTCTCACAATACTTTGCCAGAATTTTTGCCCATTCCTCCTGACAGAACTGGTGTAACTCAATCAGGTTTGTGGGCCTCCTTGCTCAGACATGCTTTTTCAGTTCAGTCCACAAATTTTCTATGGGATTCAGGTCAGGGCTTTGTGATGATCACTCCAATACTTTCACTTTGTCTTTAAGCCATTTTGTTACAACTTTGAAGGTATGCTTAGGATCATTGTCCTGCTGGAAGACCCAGTTATGACCAAGTTCTAATTTTCAAGCTGATGTCTTGAGGTGTTGCTTCAGTATTTCTAGATAATACTCCTTCCTCATGATGCCATCTATTTTCTGAAGTGCACCAAGCTCTTTTCCAGCAAAACACCCCCACAACATGATTCTGCCACCCCCATGCTTCACAGTTGGGATGGTGTTCTTCAGATTAAAAGCCTCACCATTTTTCCTACATACATAGTGCTGATCAGTATGGCCAAACAGTTCAATTTGTTTCATCTGACCAGAGAACACTCCTCCAAAAGGCTAGGTTTAAGTGCTGGCAATCACCTGGAAACGTCATTCTTGCTTTTTTATGCCAGTCTTGTGGTAGGGGCTTCTTCCTTGCATGACAGCCTTTCAAGCCATGGCGATGTAGGATTCTCTTAATGGTGGATGTAGATACCTTCGTACCTGATGCCTCCAGCTCCTTCACCAGTTCCTTTGTTGTTGTCTCGGGGTTCAGTTGAACCTTTCGGACCAAAGTTCGTTCAGCCCTGTGAGTTAATTTGTGCCTCCTTCCTGAAAAATGAAGTGTCTGTGTGGTCCCAAAATTTTATATTTTATATATTTGCATACAATTGTTTGTACAGATGCTCGTGGTACCTTCAGTTGTTTGGAAATTGCTGTTGAGGAGGAACCAGACTTGTGGAGGTCCACAATTTTTTCTCTGAAGTCTTGGCTGATTTGTTTGGATTTTCCCATGGTATCAATGGCAAAAAGGCATTGGCTCTAAAGGTAGACCCTTAAATACAGCCACAGGTGCCAATTAACTCCCAATTAAGACAATTGGCCAATCAGAAGCTTCTAAAAAGGCATCACATAAATTGCTGGAATCTTCCAGACTGTTTAAAGAGACAGTCAACTTGGCGTATGTAAACGTTTGACAAACTGGAATTCTGATATAATGAATTAAAGCTGAAATAAATCTGTCTCTAATCGATTGTTTTAAAATGACCTTTGATGTGAACTAAATAAATTCCCTAGCTGACTTGCCAAAAGAAATGTATGGTGACATGAAATGAGTTGTGAAAAACTGAGTTTGAATATGTTTAGCCTAGGTGTATGTGAAATTTGGCCTCAGCTGTAGATCAGCCCCTTCTGGTAGCATCAGGGGTTTATCTTTATTGAAGCATGCGTGTCTGTGCATGCAGGTGCATCTAAGAGGAACACATGAACTCACGTTTAATTTTTACTTAACTTTACCACTTTACACATTAAACATTTTAATATGTATTATTTATTGTCATGATGAAGTACATGAGTGTAATTAACAGTAGTATTTTCTGCCCTATATATATTTTGTCACACACCAGCGTGACACCCTCGGGAGGGAGATGCGACAGTATTTGGGAACACTGTTGGTAGCCACATGGAGAGAGAGAGAGAGAGAGAGTGCACCCCACCAAACACAAAATAAAATAAACAGCATTTTCCCCCTTCCCCCTCATGGGTTCCTGGCAAAAGCAGTGAATTAAAACAACAGACTAAAATAACAAGTACAAAAGAAAGCAATACAAAACAGAGCAGAAACATTTCAGTCCCACGCTTGTAGCTGGCCAGATTTTCACTTGACCAGCTCCTCCCACTTTTCAGTATTGGTCCACTTTCTTGGTCTTGTGTTCAAATAAATAAAACTGAAACAAAAATCATAATGCGCTCTCGGTGTGAGCTCCCAGTCTCGGCCCCAAACTGTGGAGAGCAGCACACCTTTAAGCACCTGGGCTGGTTAGCTAACGTGGCCCAGGTGCGTGTGCTCTCTCCGCCAGCCAATCTGCCTCTCCAGCGGATTGAATGCTGAAGTGTGTGTGAGAACAGACAACACAGACGAGGCGGGATCAAGTCAAAAAGAGAACGCAGCGGCTCTTTACGGCCCAGTAACATGGCACAGCATTAACCCATAGACCGTATGCATTAACCGGAACATAACAGAATGATCACCCGACCGCAACGGCTCCGGTTCGCTCGGGCCGGGGGTGGAGACGGAGTGAGGGCCTCTCCTGTGCCTCTGGCACTCTCACGTAGCCCCGCAGTTATTGTTTCCTGGTTCTTGCATCGAGGTGTGTCTGGCTGAGACGTGAAATTAAACAAAAATCTGCAGTTGCTTCTCAAGGAGACAGCCTGTGACTCATTTTGTGAAATGGCGGCTAAAGCTTCATTTTTGGAAGAGGAGTTATGTTGTTCTGTGTGCTGCGAGATTTTCAAGGACCCTGTCGTCTTGGAGTGCAGTCACAGTTTCTGTAGAGTCTGTTTGCAGCATTGCTGGGGGGAGAACAGTCCTCGGGAGTGTCCCATCTGCAGGAGCAAGGCCTCTACAGGCCACCCTCCCATTAACCTGGCTTTAAAAAACATTGTGGAGTCCTACTTAAAGCAGAAGACCGAGTGTGAGGCTGCAGAGGCAAGTGAAGGCCAGTGTCCCCTTCACAGAAAGGAACTTCTGTTCTTCTGTGAGGATGATTTGCAGCCTCTCTGTATTGTGTGTCAGACTTCAAAACAACACAGAAATCACCAGATTTGTCCAATGGAAGAGGCTGTTCCGGATCTGAAGGTATTCAATTTCTATTCATATTAGCATCAAAATATATGATTGCCTCAAATAAGTAATTTAATATTCATTTCAAAAGTTGCATTGAGCAAATACTGACAGAGAGAACAAACAGGTACTTCCTGGTATTTTTGCTTGTAATGCATCAGGATTTTATCAGGATGCGTTTCACTTGCTGCCTTTGTTTACAATACAGCACAGCTCTCGATGTCTCAGAATGCCTAATTTAGTATTTGTTTCACATATCTACCCTGGATGACATTATGATTGGTGTCATCTTATGAAAATTCTTTTTTATTTCAGGATGGACTCGTGACGGCATTAATTCCTATTAAAGAGAAGTTAGAGATGTACACTGAAGTTACACAAAAGTGTGAAAAAATCATAAAACACATCAGGGTGAGTGAAACAGTTCAACAAGTATAATTTCTTAACTGTTTAATGTAGGACAGTAAGGTATGTTTTCTGCTGAATGCTGGCTTGTAAACTCTCTCTCTGTAGGCTTGCAGAGGCCCTGCTGTTTAGATTGCATATTCACAAACATATTTGAGAGTGTACCAAACCTCAAATATCAGCACGGGCTTAGACTCTAATTGTACCATCAAATGCCCACCTCAGCCAAGCCTTCAGAGCATGCTTATATTTCTAGACCCTTTTCTACTTGAGTGGGACCTGCATGCTGGCTGCAAAAGAGAAGGGCCAAAATAAATCATGGCATTGGACAAAATGAGTTTGATACGAGAAAGTTTGAGCATAACAGGCACCGTTAAATGCTGATTTCATTGAGTAACATTTGTAATTTAGGCTTATTGATGAGTTGTAAGCCCAACATGAATCTCACGGAGGCAAAATCTCACACACGCACACATACACCTACATTATATCTTATCAACTGGTTCTGTTGTTTCATTTGCAGATTATTCACATATAACAGATTATGTGTTTCCTTCATAATTAATCCCTCCACTGTGTTTTTGTATTTCTCAGACCTATATGGATGCTAAGAGAAGGTATGTAGACTCACACCTGTCTTCATCTTGTCTGTTTAACTGACTCCAATCCCCACAGTGTGTGTGACTCCTGCTTGTCATTACAGAGCCCAGTGCACACTGCAGGATCCAGAGCTGCTCTCAGGGGCACTGATAGATGTGGTCAAACACCTGGGCAACCTGAAGTTCAGAGTCTGGGAGAAGATGCTGGAGATGGTGCAGTACAGTGAGTAGCCTACTGGGGATGAGGGGTAAAAATGGTAACCGTAGAATTATAAATAGGGGTGACATAGCTCAGGAAATAAGACCAATTTTCTGGTATTCGGAGGGTTGCCAGTTCAAACCCTGCCCTGGGTGTGTCGAAGTGTCCTTGAGCAAGACACCTAACCCCTAACCCCTAACTGCTCTAGCGAATGAGAGGCATCAATTGTAAAGCGCTTTGGATAAAAGCGCTATATAAATGCAGTCCATTTACCATTTACCATAAATAATATGGGAATTCAAAATGTTGTCAAACACTATATGTAAAGAATGGACTTTTATGCTCGTAATATCTATATAACATCACAGAATTCAACATTTTATTGATAACCTTGTTTAGAGTAAGAGTATCATTTACCTTTTATTAGCTTTTCTTATATCTCTAAGGAATATGACACTGATCTAACTCCATGTCTCATTTTTTTGTTATATTTTTATTTTTTCTGTTGTAATGCAGTAATGCATCAAAATATTCAATTTCATTCAGATTTGTAATTTAAACCTTGTCTATTTTTGCTTCTTTCCATAATAATATATGAAGAATCTAAATCTAAATGGTTCATGTCTTCCCTTCTGTCTTCCATCTTTATTGTTTAGCCCCTGTGATTCTGAACCCCAACATGATGTCCCCCCGGCTCTGTCTGTCAGATGACCTGACTTGTGTGAGGCTCTCTGAAGTTAAACAACAAATTCCTGAAAACCCAGAGAGGTTTTCCTGTGGCGTAAGGGTATTGGGCTCAGAGGGGTTTACTTCAGGGAAACACAGCTGGGAGGTGGAGGTGGGGGAAAAATCTACCTGGATTATAGAAGTGGCGAAAGATTCCATCAACAGAAATGAGGTCATTTTATGCAGCCCAGAGAGTGGATTCTGGGTCCTAGGGCTGAAGAATGGTTATTACGGAGCAGCTGGAGTTACTAACCTCAAACTGAAGAGGAAGCCCCAGAGGATCAGAGTGGAGCTGGACTATGACAGGGGGGAGGTGTCCTTCTTTGACTCCAGTGACATGTCACTCATTTACACTTTCAAAGGCACATTCACTGAAAAAATCTTCCCATATCTCAATCCCTGCCGAAATGATGATGGCAGAAATGCTGGGGCCCTGCAGATCTGTCCATTGTCTGTAAGAGTGATGAAATCCCAGTAAGTTGGCCATTAATAATGATGCCATCGCAGTGAGCATGTGATTAATAGTGATGTCATCACTGTGAGTGCCTCATCTCCGTGAAAGTGCCTGTAACTGATGTGACCTATTAAAACCATTGAACTGGATTGCATGGGCCTTTGTAGTCATTTATTCATCTAGTAGTCTTTTCACACTTGCAGTGCCCTCTTTTACAACACCTGCTCTCCCTAGTTTCCTTGCATGTTGCTATTGCAGTGTTTGCAGTTCCATAGTTTTAACTGTTCTGTGAGTCTGTGTTTTGTATCTTGATAATCTCTTTTGTATGTTTCTTGTATACACTTTGTGATGTTTTGTTGTGAATGGTTTTTATTTCCGTTATTTGCTGCAAACAAATTGTCCCAAGGGGATAATACAAACTTGATATCATTTGATTGTAATGTTCCGAGTAAGAACCCACACGCAGACCAGGGAAATCCAAGAAAACGTCGTCTTTAATCAGTCCGAAGTTCGAAGCCAGGTGATCAGAGAGAGGGCGGTGCCGAATCGAGTTTCCAAAAGAATAGTAAAAAGACAGGCAAAAAGTCAAAAACCAGGAGATCAGAAATAGCGAAGGTACAAAGGGGCAGGCAAAAGAGAAGTCAAAGAAAAGCGAGGGTCGAACCAGAAGCAAACAAAACCAAAAGGGGCAGGCAAACTCGAAGTCGGGCAAAGGGGTGTCGCAGGAATCTCAATAAACAAAGGCTTACAAATAATCGGCACAATGAATATGATCAACGTTCTGGCACTGAACAGGTGGAAAAGACTGACATTTATACACTGGGGAAGATAACAATCAAGGAGGGGTTAAGTGAGTGAGGGAGGAGTAACAAACAACATCCAGGTGAAGAACATTAGGAAAACTAATTCAATGACAGGGGACTGACAAAACGCGGACTGGAATCACATAGACAACAATGATAATAGACGGCCTGGGTGAAGCAGGTAAAACACGTGCAGAGAGAGAGAGGTGCAGTCAGAGCAAGAGACAGGTGCAGGCAATCGCAGAACTCAGCGTTAGAGCAGGCTAGAAAGAAAAGGGGCGGAGCTACAGCGCAGCATGGAAAAGGGGAGACTGGTTAATGTATTAGTATAGTGATCTAAACTATCAAAAACCCAAAACTAGTGTGTGTTAGTCCATTAGTAATATTCACATGTTAGTATATTAGTGAGGTTAGTACTTTACAATCTATAAATTAGTAGGGATTAGTAGAAATTAGTAAAACTAGAAATCAGCAGGAAGAAAGTAAAGCGAGACTGGAAAGAAGGGGGGAAACCACGAAAACCCGGAACCACCCGAATAGTGAAATCACAAGTACAGGGGAGTGAAGCAGCTCAGGGAACACAGACACAGAGACAGTACTGGGGAGACAAGTGACCGGGAAATACAGACTACAACATTGATTTGATTATCATTATGTCTTTTCCCCATATCAGTCTGCAGTGCACACATAATCACTAATAATCACATAGAGGTGTATTGATGCTGCATTGGTTTTTTTATTGGAGCATGCGTGTGTGTGTGCGTGTGTGCTTGTGTGTGTGTGAGTCACATGGCTAATTGTTACAGCCTTGCCCTGCTCACATGTAGTTTCTGATACCATTCCTAGTCTGTTCTTAAACTGGCAGATCTCCAGGAACAGGGTTGTGAATCATTGGTCTATTGCTTTACATTGACTGATAACTAAAGAAAGTTTTTTTGAATTATTTGATTTTAGCTACATTTTTATACGGCCTTGAATGACAGCCAAAGACTGTTCTTGCTCTGCTATTGGAAACATTTTACTGTGGTGTGATCTATGAGTGAACTAGCTTCGGTACATCATGAAAATTAACTAACTGAGCCAGGACATTCGGTGGGAACACAAACCAGCATACACACTAACCTTCCAGGGATGGTTTTGCCAGCTGCTGTGAACTCAATTCACCATTCGTGCAACCAGTACCAGATTGTCTTTGGGTGTTCACATGCACACTTCTCTTTGACCGTTGAATGTCCTGATCTTAATCCAAAGCAAAGGGACTATCGGGGCAAGACTAGTAATATTACCTTTGCAGGGTCAGAGGCCAAATCCCTCATCCCCCGTCAAAGTCAACTCCCAGAGGGACAAGGGACTGATGTGCAAGATTTTGCCTTAATAATAATAATAATAATAATAACAACAACAACAACAACAACAACAACCACAACAACAACAACAACAACAACAACAACAACAACAACAACAACAATAATAATAATAATAATAATGAACATCTTGTTTAATTGGTCCAGTTGCAAACTTGTCTAGGTGACATACTGTATGGTATACTTAGCTGTAGTTGCCATAAAAATTTTTTAAAAGAAAAACATTCACAAAACTCAATTTGGGCTAATTGTGTAACTTATAAAAAGTACATTACTCAAAAAATAAGAATGTTCATTGCACCTGACTTATGGGATCTGAGCTGGACATCATTGCCTTATCTACAGAGTATGAGAACTGTTCATAAAGTTGTGGCAGTGCACTCTTACCTCCACCTGGGGGCGTGAAAGCACATTCCACAAATAACTTTACCACTTTACACATTAAAAATTTTAATATTTATTACTTATTTATTGTCATGATGAAGTACATGAGTGTAATTAACAGTAGTATTTTTTGCCCTATATATATTTTGTCACACGCCAGCGTGACACCCTTGGGAGGGAGATGCGGCAGTATTGGGGAACACTGTTGATTGCCACATGAAGAGAGAGAGAGAGAGAGGGCACCCCGCCAAACACAAAATAAAATAAATGTCATTTTCCCCGTTCCCCCTCATGGGTTCCTGGCAAAAGCAGTGAATTAAAACAACAAACTAAAATAACAAGTACAAAAGAAAGCAAAACAAAACAGAGCAGAAACTTTTCAGTCCCCCGCTTGTAGCTGGCCAGATTTTCACCTGACTAGCTCCTCCAACTTTTTAGTAGTGGTCCACTTTCTTGGTCTTTTGTTCAAATAAATAAAACTGAAAAAAAAATCATAATGCGCTCTCGGTGTGACCTCCCGGTCTCCGCCCCAAACTGCGGAGAGCAGCACACCTTTAAGCACATGGGCTGGTTAGCTAATGTAGCCAAGGTGCGTGTGCTCTCTCCACCAGCCAAAAAGCCTCTTCGGTGAACTGGATGTCACATTATTATTTCCTTATTCCTGCATAGGGTGTGTCTGGCTGAAAAGTGAAACGAAAGAAAAGTCTGCAGTTGCTTCTCAAGGAGACAGCCTATGACTCATTTTGTGAAATGGCGGCTAAAGCTTCATTTTTGGAAGAGGAGTTATGTTGTCCTGTGTGCTGCGAGATTTTCAAGGACCCTGTCCTCTTGGAGTGCAGTCACAGTTTCTGTAGAGTCTGTTTGCAGCAGTGGTGGGGGGAGAACAGTCCTCGGGAGTGTCCCATCTGCAGGAGCAAGGCCTCTTCAGGCCACTCTCCTGTAAACCTGGCTTTAAAAAACATTGTGGAGTCCTACTTAAAGCAGAAGACCGAATGTGAGGCTGCAGAGACAAGTGAAGACCAGTGTCCTCTTCACAGAAAGGAACTTCTGTTCTTCTGTGAGGATGATTTGCAGCCTCTCTGTATTGTGTGTCAGACTTCAAAGAAACACAGAAATCACCAGGTCTGTCCTATGGAAGAGGCTGTTCCGGATCTGAAGGTATTCTATTTCTATTTGTATTAGCATTAAAATATATGATTGCCTCAAATAAGTAATTTAATATTCATTTCAAAAGTTGCATTGAGCAAATCCTGACAGAGAGAACAAACAGGTATTTCCTGGTATTTTTGCTTGTAATGTATCAGGATTTTATCAGGATGCGTTTCACTTGCTGCCTTTGCTTACAATACAGCACAGCTCTCGATGTCGCAGAATGCCTAATTTAGTATTTGTTTCACATATCTACCCTGGATGACATTATGATTGGTGTCATCTTATGAAAATTCTGTTTCATTTCAGGATGGACTCATGACAGCATTAATTCATATTAAAGAAAAGTTAGAGATGTATACTGAAGTTACACAAAAGTGTGAAAAAACCATGAAACACATCAGGGTGAGTGAAACAGTTCAATACAATATCACTGTCACATCTCATGAAACTTGCAAAAGAATAATAGAGTATCATTTCTTAATTGTTTAATGTAGGACTGCAAGGTATGTGTTAGATGAATATACTATTTTTATGGTATATTAGTATAGTGATAATTTTATATCCAAAATCTGTGCATTTATACCAGTCCTGTGTATCATAACTTGTGGCATATGAGTTTCTTCAGAAAGGTATTTCATTTCTTTAAATTGAAATACCTATGTTAATTTTTCATAAATCGATAGAAAAATGATTCAATTGAATCATATTAAGTAGCTCGGTCTAGGAGTAGGGCTCATTACCACTTCCTCATATAAAATGGGCTAAAGCCCAGAGAGTTTCCCCTCAGTTTAAACTGTGATGATGTCATAGTCTGGGACATCCTCTGAAGCATTCTCTTCTGCTGAATGCTGGCTTGTAAACTCTCTCTCTCCAGGCTTGCAGAGGCCCTGCTGTTTAGATTGCATATTCAATCAAAAACTTTATTTATGTTTATAATTGTATTTCAATAGCAGAGTCAAGCCCAGCACACAGAGAACCAGATAAAGGCAGATTTTGAGAAGCTTCACCAATTTCTGCGAGCGGAAGAGGAGACCAGACTAGCTGCACTGAGGGAGGAAGAGGAGCAGAAGTGTCAGTTGATGAAGGAAAAGATAGAGAACTTCACACAAGTTATTACCACCCTTTCAGACAAAATCAAGGCTATTGACAAAAGCATAGAGGGTGAAGATGCTTTCTTCTTAAAGGTGACTATTTATTTATTCCTTGCATTATTCTTGGCAATGACTGGTTCATTTATATGGAGTTTGTCAATGAGAAGGAGAGTTAATGATACACCTACTAATATTATATACCCTTTTATGCATTTGTTCACAGACACACACACACACACTCACTCACACATACACCTTCATTAAAATATATCAACTGGTTTTGCTGTTTCAGTTGCAGATTATTCACATTACTGATTATGTGTTTCCCTTCATAATTAATCCCCCCATTGTGTTTTGTATTTCTCAGACCTATACGGATGCTAAGAGAAGGTAGGCAGACTCTCACCTGTCTTCTTCTTATCTGTCTAGCTGAATTCAAACTCCAAAGCCTGACTGTCTCCTGCTTGTCATTACAGAGCCCAGTGCACACTGCAGGATCCAGAGCTGCTCTCAGGGGCACTGATAGATGTGGCCAAACACCTGGGCAACCTGAAGTTCAGAGTCTGGGAGAAGATGCTGGAGATGGTGCAGTACAGTGAGTAGCCTACTGGGGATGAGGGGTAAAAAATGGTCACCATAGAATTATAAATAATATGGGAATTCAAAATGTCACAGTTCTTGCTCATATGTTGACAAACACTATATGCAAAGAGTGGTCTTTTATGGTTATAATATCTACATAACATCACATAATTCAGCATTTTATTTTTTTATTAGTTTTTTTACTTCTTTCTTTAAGGAATATGACACTGATCTAACTCCATGTCTTATGTTTTTGTTATTTTTTTCTTTTTATAATGCAGTAATGCATCAAAATATTAGATTTCATTCACATTTATAATTTAAACCATGTCCATTTATGCTTCTTTCCTTAAAAATGTATGAAGAATCTAAATATGAATGGTTCATGTCTTCCCTTCTGTCTTCCATCTTCATTGTTTAGCCCCTGTGATTCTGGATCCCAACACTATGTGCCCCCGGGTCTGTCTGTCAGATGATCTGACTTGTGTGAGGTTCTCTGAAGTTAAACAGCAGATTCCTGAAAACCCAGAGAGGTTTTCCTGTGGTGTAATGGTATTGGGCTCAGATGGTTTTACTTCAGGGAAACACAGCTGGGAGGTGGAGGTGGGGGAAAAACCTACCTGGACTATAGGAGTGGTGCAAGAGTCCATCAACAGAAAGGAGGTCATTTCATGCAACCCAGGGAGTGGATTCTGGGTCCTAGGGGTGAGGGATGGTGATGATTACATTGCATCTGGAGGAGCTGCCCTCAAACTGGAGAGAAAACCCCAGAGGATCAGAGTGGAGCTGGACTATGACAGGGGGGAGGTGTCCTTCTTTGACCCCAGTGACATGTCACACATTTACACTTTTAAAGGCACATTCACCGAAAAAATCTTCCCATATGTCAATCCCTACCAAAATGATGATGGCAGAAATGGTGGGGTCTTGCAGATCTGTCCATTGTCTGTAAGAGTAATGAAATCCCAGTAAATGTATCATTAATAGTAATGTTATCCCAGTGAGTGTATCATTGTTAGTGATGTTATCCCAGTGAATGCATTGTCTCAGTGATGGTGCCTGTAACTTATATGACCTAAAGTTTAGGTCCTAAACTATTAAAACTGTCGAAGACTGTTCTGGAGTGGATTGGATGGTGCTTTATAATCAACATTTATTCAACTAGTGGTCTATTCACACTCGCTGTGCCCTCTTTTACAACACATGCTCTTCATAGTTTCCTTGCATGTTGCTATTGCAGTGTTGGCCATAGTTTTAACTGTTCTGTGATTCTCTGTGTTATGTATCTTGATGATCTTGTTTGTATGTTTCTTGTATACACTTTGTGATGTTCTGTCGTGAATGGTTTTTATTTCTTTTAAGACCCGCAAACAAGTTGCCCCAGGGAGATAATCCAAACTTGATTTCTTTTGATTTGATTATCATTTTGTTTTATATGTCCCCTTATCAGTCTGCAGTGCACACATAATCTCTAATAATCACATTGAGGTTTAGATTATTTGCACTGCATTGTTGTCATGACTGAAATGTATGGTACCAGCAGATTCTTGGCATCATTCTGAAAATGATTAGTTATGGGATAATATTTAAACTGTACAGATATGAGAGGTGTTGGGTAAAATGCTACCGTTATGTTACGACCCCTGCCTCTGCTTGCCTGGGTAGTGCAGGTGGAGGAAGTTGCTTAATTACCTAATTGCCTGATTGCCTCCACCTGCCTGTGAGCCAACTTAAGCCCAGCAGTATGAGGCAAACAGAGATCTTCTTTCAGGTTTCTTTTGTGTGATTTGATTTGTGGTTTTGGGTTTGTAGTTTTTGTGAAGATTGTTTTGTTTGAACTTGCTGGGTTTTCCTTTTGTTTAGTTTGTTATTTATGCTAATAAATGTCTGGGTTTGTGTTTAAATCAATTTTTGGATTGTTGTTTTTGGGTACGTTGGACTTGTTGCGGCTTTTCAAGCCAGGCTGTAACACCGTAGTTTAGCCTCATACAGTTGAGGCCAAAAGTTTACATACAACTAGACTAAAGACATTCACAACTCCACACATTTCATGTTACCATACATTTCTTGTGTTAAATCAGTTACGGTATCTACTTTATTTCCATAAGAGGTAATTTAAAAATAATAGCCAAGACAGATTTATTTCAGCTTTTTTTATGTACTACATCAGATTTTCAGTGGGTCAAAAGATTACATATGCTTTGTTAGTATTTGGTGGGATTGCCTATTAATTGCTTAACTTAAATCAAATGCTTGGTAAACTTCTCACAATACTTTGCCAGAATTTTTGCCCATTCCTCCTGACAGAACTGGTGTAACTCAATCAGGTTTGTGGGCCTCCTTGCTCAGACATGCTTTTTCAGTTCAGTCCACAAATTTTCTATGGGATTCAGGTCAGGGCTTTGTGATGATCACTCCAATACTTTCACTTTGTCTTTAAGCCATTTTGTTACAACTTTGAAGGTATGCTTAGGATCATCAACCATCAATTTTTGTTTCATCTGACCAGAGAACACTCCTCCAAAAGGCTAGGTTTAAGTGCTGGCGATCACCTGGAAACGTCATTCTTGCTTTTTTATGCCAGTCTTGTGGTAGGGGCTTCGTCCTTGCATGACAGCCTTTCAAGCCACGGCGATGTAGGATTCTCTTAATGGTGGATGTAGATACCTTCGTACCTGATGCCTCCAGCTCCTTCACCAGTTCCTTTGTTGTTGTCTCGGGGTTCAGTTGAACCTTTCGGACCAAAGTTCGTTCAGCCCTGTGAGTTAATTTGTGCCTCCTTCCTGAAAAATGAAGTGTCTGTGTGGTCCCAAAATTTTATATTTTATATATTTGCATACAATTGTTTGTACAGATGCTCGTGGTACCTTCAGTTGTTTGGAAATTGCTGCTGAGGAGGAACCAGACTTGTGGAGGTCCACAATTTTTTCTCTGAAGTCTTGGCTGATTTGTTTGGATTTTCCCATGGTATCAATGGCAAAAAGGCAGTGGCTCTAAAGGTAGACCCTTAAATACAGCCACAGGTGCCAATTAACTCCCAATTAAGACAATTGGCCAATCAGAAGCTTCTAAAAAGGCATCACATAAATTGCTGGAATCTTCCAGACTGTTTAAAGAGACAGTCAACTTGGCGTATGTAAATGTTTGACAAACTGGAATTCTGATATAATGAATTAAAGCTGAAATAAATCTGTCTCTAATCGATTGTTTTAAAATGACCTTTGATGTGAACTAAATAAATTCCCTAACTGACTTGCCAAAAGAAATGTATGGAGACATGAAATGAGTTGTGAAAAACTGAGTTTGAATATGTTTAGCCTAGGTGTATGTAAAGTTTTGGCCTGAGCTGTAGATCAGCCCCTTTTGGGAGCATCAGGGGTTTATCTTTATTGAAGCATGCGTGTCTGTGCATGCAGGTGCATCTAAGAGGAACACATGAACTCACATTTAATTTTTACTTAACTTTACCACTTTACACATTAAACATTTTAATATGTATCATCATGAAAATAATGTTTCAATAGAAAAATGATTCAACTGAATCATATTAAGTACCTCGGACTAGGAGTAGGGCTCATTACCGCTTCCTCATATGAAAAGGGGTGAAGTACAGAGAGTTTCCCCTCAGTTTAAACTGTGATGATGTCATAGTCTGGGACATCCTCTGAAGCATTCTCTTCTGCTGAATGCTGACTTGTAAACTCTCTCTCTAGGCTCTTTAGATAGCATATTCAAGACCATGTTTGAGGGTGTTTCAAAGCTCAAATATCAGCAGGTGTTTATACTCTATTTGTACCATCAAATGCCCACTTCAGCCAAGCCGTCAGACTTTCGAGCATGGTTATATCTCCAGATCCTTTTCTACTTGATTGGGACCTGAATGCTGGCTGCAAAAGAAAATAAATCTTGGCATTGGACAAAATTAGTTTGCTGTGAGAAAGTTTGACAGGCACCTTTAAATGTTGATTTAATTGAGTAACATTTGTAATTTAGGCTTATTGATGAGTTATAACCCCAACAAGAATTTCATGAAGACAAAATAAAATTGTTTCATGAATTACATATATTATAGCCTGATAAATGCATTGGAATATAACAGAATATAACAGACATGCCAACTGAACTTACTATAATGCAATTACACAGTGTGGTTTACTCTTAATGTGCAGTCTTTTGTTCTCATGTATATTCTAGAAGAAACAACTGATACAGAAACATTATTTATGTCTATAATTGTATTTCAATGGCAGAATCAAGCCCAGCACGCAGAGAACCAGATAAAGGCAGATTTTGAGAAGCTTCACCAATTTCTACGAGACGAAGAGGAGACCAGACTAGCTGCACTGAGGGAGGAAGAGGAGCAGAAGTGTCAGTTGATGAAGGAAAAGATAGAGAACTTCACACAAGTTATTTCCACCCTTTCAGACACAATCAAGGCCATTGATACATCCATAGAGGGTGAAGATGCTTTCTTCTTAAAGGTGACTATTTATTTATTCCTTGGATTATTCTAGGCAATTACTGGTTCATTTATATGGAGTTTGTCAATGAGATGTAGAGTTAATTATACACCTACTTTTATGCGTTTGTTCACACACAAACGCACACACACGCACGCACTCACACACACACACACAAACACACACATACACCTTCATTCAAATATATCAACTGGTTCTGCTGTTTCAGTTGCAGATTATTCACATTACTGATTATTTGTTTCCCTTCATAATTAATCCCCCCATTGTGTTTTGTATTTCTCAGACCTATAAGGATGCTAAGAGAAGGTAGGCAGACTCTCACCTGTCTTCTTCTTATCTGAATTCAGCTGATATCAAACTCCAAAGCCTGACTGTCTCCTGCTTGTCATTACAGAGCCCAGTGCACACTGCAGGATCCAGAGCTGTTCTCAGGGGCACTGATAGATGTGGCCAAACACCTGGGCAACCTGAAGTTCAGAGTCTGGGAGAAGATGCTGGAGATGGTGCAGTACAGTGAGTAGCCTACTGGGGGAGAGGTGTAGAAATGGTCACCGTAGAATTATAAATAATATGGAAATTCCAAATGTCCCAATTCTTGCTCATATGTTGGCAAACACTATATGCAAAGAGTGGTCTTTTATGCTCATGATATCTATATAACGTCACAGAATTCAGCATTTTATTGATAAGCTTGTTTAGAGTTTGTTTAGAGTATCATTTACCTTTTATTAGTTTTTCTTATTTCACTAAGGAATATGACACTGATCTAACATGTCTTATGTTTTTGTTATATTTTTATTTTTTCTGTTATAATGCAGTAATGCATCAAAATATTCAATTTCATTCAGATTTGTAATTTAAACCTTGTCTATTTATGCTTCTTTCTATAATAATATATGAAGAATCTGAATCTAAATGGTTAATGTCTTCCCTTCTGTCTTCCATCTTTATTGTTTAGCCCCTGTGATTCTGGATCCCAACACTATGTGCCCCTGGGACTGTCTGTCAGATGATCTGACTTGTGTGAGGCTCTCTGAAGTTAAACAGCAGATTCCTGACAATCCAGAGAGGTTTTCCTGCACTGTAGTAGTATTGGGCTCAGAGGGTTTTACTTCAGGGAAACACAGCTGGGAGGTGGAGGTGGGGAACAAATCTGCCTGGACTATAGGAGTAGTGCAAGAGTCAATCAACAGAAAGGAGGCCATTTCATGCAACCCAAGGAGTGGATTCTGGGTCCTAGGGCTGAGGAACGGTGATTACATTGCAGCTGGTGCTGCTAACCTCAAACTGAAGAGGAAGCCCCAGAGGATCAGAGTGCAGCTGGACTATGACAGGGGGGAGGTGTCCTTCTTTGACTCCAGTGACATGTCACATATTTACACTTTTGAAGGCATATTCACCGAAAAAATCTTCCCATATATCAATCCCTACCAAAATGATGATGGCAGAAATGCTGGGGCCCTGCAGATCTGTCCATTGTCTGTAAGAGTGATGAAATCCCAGTAAGTGTGTCATTAATAATGATGCCATCTCAGTGAGCGTATCATTAATAGTGATGTCATCCCAGTGAGTGTATCATTATTAGTGACGTCATCCCAGTGAGTGCCTCATCTCAATGATGGTGTCTGTAACTGATGTGGCCTAAACTATTAAAACTGTTGAAGTGGATTGGATAAGGCTTTGTAGTCAACATTTGTTCATCTATTAATCTTCTGTCACACTTGCTGAAACCTCTATATGCAATCTACAGCACCAGCTCTCCATAGTTTCCTTGCATGTTGCTATTGCAGTGTTTGCAGTTCCATAGTTTATACTGTTCTGTCAGTTTGTGTGTTTTGTATCTTAATAATCTCGTTTGTATGTTTCTTGTATACACTTTATGGTGTTCTGTCATGAAGGGTTTTTATTTCCTTTATTTTCTGCAAACAAATTGTCATAAGGGAATCTAAAAAAATACAAATTTGATATCATTTGTTTTGATTATCATTATTTCTTTTCCCCATATCAGTCTGCAGTGCTCACATAATCACTAATAATCCTATAGAGGTTTAGATTATTTGCATTGCATTGTTGTAATGACTGAAATGTATGGTACCAGCACACTATTGGCAGCATTCCTAAAATTATTTGTTTTGGGACAATATTTAAACTGTACAGATATGAGAGGTGTTCGGTAAAATGCTACCACTTGGTTTAGCATTATAGATCAGCACCTTTTGGGAGCATCAGGTGTGCATCTTTATTGGGGCATGTGTGTGTGGGTGTGCGTGCATGCGTGCTTGTGTGTAGGTGTGTGTACTGTGAACTCTCTCAGCCAACGGGGGGTTGAGTGACGGAAGAACCAGCACGGTGAGGCAGAGGTAGTGTTTAACAGAAAAGGTCTTTAATAATTGTAATGAGTGGGGGTAGGAGTAGGGGGAGCCAAAAACAACTAAAAAGTCTTCCCGGTCGGGGTATCAGTGCTCCGCTCCAGGTCTTCACACCCTCTTCTGGAGAGAAACGAAAAAAGAAGTGGGTTAAGGGGGGGACAGGGCGTGGTCAGCCCGATCCGGGTCCGGTTCCGGTTCCTTGCTCCGGCTGCCGGCTGGTGATCCTCCGTTTCAAGCGAGTTGGCCCACGGCCGCTTACAGTCTCTTCCCGGGGTAGAGTCGTCCGGCGTGGCTACGACGGAAGCCCCAGCAACTCTCTCCTTCCTTGGGTTGTGCTGGTCTATATAAGCCTGCCTGCTCGTTAGTACAAGCAGCTTCAGGTGGGCGCCGGCAGCCAATCCAGCAAGCAGCTTCAGGTGTGTGGCAGAGTGGAAAATTCCACCTACCTTCCCTCTGCTGCAGCCCTGTCCATGGTGCTGCCGGTTGTCGCCTCAGTTGGTCTGCCGGGGGCTGTCCAGGGTCCTGAACGTCTCTAGACAGGGGTTTGCTAGGTACCGCCCACTCACCACTTTTCCCAGCGGCCGCCGGTGTCGATGGGCTCGGCCGTCCTGGTGGTCTCGTGGGGAGCACCGATAAGGGATCGGGGCGCCACAGTACGTGTGTGTGTTACATGGCTAATTGTTGCAGCCTTGCCCTGTTGTGATGCGGTTCCTGTTACCATTCTTAGTCTGCTCCTAAACAGGCAGATCTCCAGGAATAGGGTTGGGAATGATTGGTCTATTGCTTTACACTAACAAATAATTAAAGAAAGTTCCTTTTGAATTATTTGATTTTAGTAACATCTTTATATGCTCTTGAATGACAGCTGAAAATGTTTCCTGCACTGCTATTAGAAACATTTTACTTTGGTGCATACTGCAAATGAACTAACTGAGCCAGGATATTTGATGGGAAAAAATCCAGCATACACACTGACCTTCCAGGGATGGTTTTGCCAGCTGCTGTGAACCCAATTCCCCATCCATGCAACCAGTACCAGATTTGGGTCTTTGGGTATCCACATGCACACTTCTTCTTGACCAGTTAGTCACATGTCCTGATCTTAATCCAAAGCAAAGGGACTATCGGGGCAAGACTAGTAATATTACCTTTGCAGGGTCTGAGGCCAAATCCTTCATCCTCTGTCAAAGTCAACTCCCAGAGGGACTGATGTGCTGGATTTTGCCTTAATAATAATAATAATAATAATAATAATAATAATAATAATAATAATAATAATAATAAATGTATTGTTTTATCGGTCCAGTTGTAAACTTGTGTAGGTGACATACTGTATGGTATACTTAGCTGTAATTGTCATTTAAAAAGATTTAATAAAAACATTTACAAAACTTAATTTGCACTAATTGTGTAACTGTGAAATTAAAAAAAATAAGGATGTACACTGCACCAGCCTTAGGGGAACTGAGCTGGACATCATTGCTTTGTTTATAGAGCATAAGGAGTATTCATAAAGTTGTGGCAGTGCACACTTACCTCCACCTGGGGGCGTGAAAGCACATTCCACAAACAAAATGTAATGGACAGTACCTCAGCCCACAATCTACACAACTACAGAGAATGCACAACGGTGTAAGCAAGGTTATAAACTGCTGTGTTGTGTTGACTTTGAAAAAAAAAAACATAGAATGAAGGACTTCATAAGGGGCGCAAGCTCTCGGAAAAACACATTGTCAAAGTTCACACGCAATATTATCTGTCCCATCTAAGAGGAACAAATGAACTCACATTTAATTTTTACTTAACTTTACCACTTCACACATTAAACATTATAATATTTATTACTTATTTATTGTCATGATGAAGTACATGAGTGTAATTAACAGTAGTATTTTCTGCCCTATATATATTTTGTCACACACCAGCGTGACACCCTTGGGAGGGAGATGCGGCAGTATTTGGGAACACTGTTGGTAGCCACATGGAGAGAGAGAGAGAGAGAGAGTGCACCCCGCCAAACACAAAATAAAATAAACGGCATTTTCCCCGTTCCCCCTCACAGGTTCCCGGCAAAAGCAGTGAACAAAAACAACAAACTAAAATAATAAAGACAAATGAAAGCAAAACAAAACAGAGCGGAAACTTTTCAGTCCCCCGCTTGTAGCTGGCCAGATTTTCACCTGACCAGCTCCTCCCACTTTTTAAGCAGTGGTTCACTTATTCGGATTTGTGTTCAAATAACCAAAACTTTAAAAAAAAATCATAATGTTCTCTTGGTGTGAACTCCCAGTCTTGGCCTCAAATAGTGGAGAGCAGCACACCTTTCAGCACCTGGGCTGATTAACTAACTTAACCAAGGTGCACGTGCTCTCTCCATCAGCCAATCTGCCTCTCCAGCAGACCAAATGCCACATTATTATTTCCTGATTCTTGAATCGGGGTGTGTCTGGCTGAGCAGTGAAAGTAAAGAAAAATCTGCAGTTGCTTCTCAAGGAGACAGCCTGTGACTAATTTTGTGAAATGGCGGCTAAAGCTTCATTTTTGGAAGAGGAGTTATGTTGTCCTGTGTGCTGTGAGATTTTCAAGGACCCTGTCGTCTTGGAGTGCAGTCACAGTTTCTGTAGACTCTGTTTGCAGCAGTGGTGGGGGGAGAACAGTCCTCGGGAGTGTCCCATCTGCAGGAGCAAAGCTTCTACAGGCCACCCTCCCGTAAGCCTGGCTTTAAAAAACATTGTGGAGTCCTACTTAAAGCAGAAGACCGAGTGTGAGGCTGCAGAGGCAAGTGAAGACCAGTGCCCTCTTCACAAAAAGGAACTTCTGTTCTTCTGTGAGGATGATTTGCAGCCTCTCTGTATTGTGTGTCAGACTTCAAAACAACACAGAAATCACCAGATTTGTCCAATAGAAGAGGCTGTTCCGGATCTGAAGGTATTCTATTTCTATTTATATTAGCATTAAAATATATAATCGCATCAAATAAGTAATTTTATATGCATTTTAAAAGTTGCACAGTTGTAATCTATTAGGATTTTATCAGGATGTTTTTTACTTCCTGCCTTTACATATTGTACGACACAGTTCTCCGTTTCTCAGAATGCCTAATTTAGTACTTGCATAACCTGTCTACCCTGTATGGCATTATCATTGGTGTCATCTTATGAACATTTTCTTTCATTTCAGAATAAGCTCATGACTGCACTAATTCCTATTAAAAACAAATTAGAGAGGTACACTGCAGTTAAACAAGAGTGTGAAAAAAACACAAAACACATCAGGGTGAGTAAAACGGTTTCACAAAATATTATTTCATGATGCTTACAAAATAATAATAAACTGTTTAATGTAGGACTGTAAGGTATGTGTTAGAGAAATTAACTGTTAGTATAGTATATTAGTATAGTGATAATTTTCTATCCTATGCCTACATCAAATCTGTGTATTTATACTACAGTACTGTATGTGACAACTTCTCTTAATACAGTTAAACTGGCATATGACTTTTTTCAGAAAGGAGTTTCATATATATTATATTAAGTAGCTCGGATTAGGAGTAGGGCTCATTACCACTTCCTCATATGAAATGGGCTAAAGTCCAGAGAGTTTCCCCTCAGTTTAAACTGTGATGATGTCATAGTCTGGGACATCCTCTGAAGCATTCTCTTCTGCTGAAAGCTGGCTTGTAAACTCTCTCTCTGTAGGCTTGCAAAGACCCTGCAGTTTAGATTGCTTATTCAGGACCATATTTGAGGGTGTACCAACCCTCAAATATCAGCAAAGGCATAGACTCTAATTGTTCCATCACATGCTCACTTCAGCCAAGCCTTCAGACTTACAAGCATGCTTATATCTTTAGATCCTTTTCTACTTGAGTGGGACCTGCATGCTGGCTACAAAAAAGAAGGGCCAAAATAAATCTCGGCATTGGACAAAATGAGTTTGATACGAGAAAGTTTGAGCATAACAAGCAGCTTTAAATGCAGATTTCATTGGGTAACATTTGTAATTTAGGCTTATTGATGAGTTGTAAGCCCAACATGAACCTCATGAAGGCAAAATAAAAGTCTATTGAATCGCATATCTTATAGCCTAGTAAATGCATGAGAATATAGCAGAATATAACAGACATGCCTACTAAACTTACTATAATGTGTTTAAACTGTTTGGTTTACTCTTAATGTGCAGAGACTTTTGTTCTCATGGATATTCTAGAGGAACCTATCAATACAGAAACCTTATTTATGTTTATAATTGTATTTCAATGGCAGAGTCAAGCCCAGCACACAGAGAACCAGATAAAGGCAGATTTTGAGAAGCTTCACCAATTTCTGCGAGCAGAAGAGGAGACCAGACTAGCTGCACTGAGGGAGGAAGCGGAGCAGAAGTGTCAGTTGATGAAGGAAATGATAGAGAACTTCACACAAGTTATTTCCACCCTTTCAAACACAATCAAGGCTATTGACACATCCATAGAGGGTGAAGATGCTTTCTTCTTAAAGGTGACTATTTATTTCTTGCATTGTTCTTGGAAATGACTGGTTCATTTAATGGAGTTTGTCAAGAGTTAATGATTCACCTTCTTTTATGCGTTTGTTCACATGCACGCACGCACGCACACACACACACATACACCTTCATTAAAATATATCAACTGGTTCTGCTGTTTCATTAGCTGATTATTCTCATAACGGATTATGTGTTTCCCTTCATAAATAATCCCTCCACTGTGTTTTTGTATTTCTCAGACCTATACGGATGCTAAGAGAAGGTATGTAGACTCACACCTGTCTTCATCTTGTCTGTTTAACTGACTCCAATCCCCACAGTGTGAGTGACTCCTGCTTGTCATTACAGAGCCCAGTGCACACTGCAGGATCCAGAGCTGCTCTCAGGGGCACTGATAGATGTGGCCAAACACCTGGGCAACCTGAAGTTCAGAGTCTGGGAGAAGATGCTGGAGATGGTGCAGTACAGTGAGTAGCCTACTGGGGGAGAGGGGTAAAAATGGTCACCATAGAACTATAAGTAATATGGCAATTCCAAATGTCCCAATTCCTCCTCACATGTTGTCAAACACTATATGCAAAGAGTGGTCTTTTATGGTTATAATATCTATATAACATCACAGCATTTTATTGATAAACTTTGTCAGGGCGAGGGAATGGACCCAAATGCAGAGTCAACAAACACTCAAATTCCAGAGTAAACGCTAAACCAAGAAAGTTGCTTTTAATTAGAACAATAAACAAAATGGAACAAAAACGAAGCCGCTCAGGGCAAGTCAAAAAAGGACAACTTTCTTAATGCGCAAAAACAGAGAAAATGCAGAAATTCAAAAAACAGTGCAACAACAGAACACGGGCAGGGAGGAAAACACTCACGGCAAAACACTGAGTAACAAGAACAAGAAGGAGTACAAACCGAAACACAATCAGAAGCACACGCAAGGGTCTAGCACCCGAGTCGGGGAAAACAAGCACTGACGAGACACGGCAGGGCACAATGCACAATCAGGCCACAGAGAGGGAAGGGAAAACGAGACAACCAAAAACCAATAATTGAATAATTGAAAACAATAATACAATTACACGGGGGAAAAGAACAGAACTAAAAACTGAAGTGCCGCCATCTGGCGGCCCAAAAAGGGAAACGCAAACAACCACAGAACCATGACAAACTTGTTTAGAGTTAGAGTATCATTTATCTTTTATTAGTTTTTTCTTCCTTCTTCAAAGAATATGACACAGATATAATGTTTTATGTTTTTTCTTTTTTTCTTTAATAGTGCATCAAAATATTAGATTTGTAATTTAAACCATGTCTATTTATGCTTCTTTTCATAATAATATATGAAGAATCTAAATCTAAATGGTTAATGTCTTCCCTTCTGTCTTCCATCTTTATTGTTTAGCCTCTGTGATTCTGGATCCCAACACTATGTCCCCCTGGATCTGTCTGTCAGATGATCTGACCTGTGTGAGGTACACTGAAGTTGAACAACAGATTCCTGAAAACCCAGAGAGGTTTTCCCGTGGCGTAATGGTATTGGGCTCAGAGGGTTTTACTTCAGGGAAACACAGCTGGGAGGTGGAGGTGGGGAACAAATCTGCCTGGACTATAGGAGTAGTGCAAGAGTCAATCAACAGAAAGGAGGCCATTTCATGCAAACCAGGGAATGGATTCTGGGTCCTATTTCTGAGGAACGGTGATTACTTTGCATCTGGAGTTACTAACCTCACGCTGAAGAGGAAGCCCCAGAGGATCAGAGTACACCTGGACTATAACAGGGGGGAGGTGTCCTTCTTCAACCCCAGTGACATGTCACACATTTACACTTTTAAAGGCAAATTCACCAAAAAAATATTCCCATATATCAATGCCCAAAAAGATGATGATGGCAGAAATGCTGGGGCCCTGCAGATCTGTCCATTGTCTTTAAGAGTGATGAAATCCCATTGAGTCTGTCATTAATAATGATGCCATCTCAGTGAGCGTATTATTAATCGTGATGTCATCTCAGTGAGTGCATCATCTCAGTGAAGGTGCCTGTAACTGATGTGACCTAAACTATTAAAACCCGTTGAAGTGGATTGGATGGGGCGTTGTAGTCAACATTTATTCATCTAGTAGTCTTTTCACACTTGCAGTGCCCTCTTTTACAGCACCTGCTCTCCATAGTTTCCTTGCATGTTGCTATTACAGTGTTTGCTGTCCCATAGCTTTAACTGTTCTGTGATTTTGTGTGTTTTGTATCTTGATGATCTTGTTTGTATGTTTCTTGTATACACTTTGTGATATTCTGTCGTGAATGGTTTTTATTTCTTTTAAGCCCCGCAAACAAATTGCCATAAGGAGATAATACAAATTTGATTTCTTTTGATTTGATTATCAGTATGTCTTTTCCCCTTATCAGTCTGCAGTGCACACATAATCTCTAATAATCACATTGAGGTTTAGATTATTTGCACTGCATTGTTGTCATGACTGAAATGTATGGTACCAGCAGATTCTTGGCATCATTCCGAAAATGATTAGTTATGGGATCATTTAAACTGTACAGATATGAGAGGTGTTGGGTAAAATGCTACCGTTATGTTACGACCCCTGCCTCTGCTTGCCTGGGTAGTGCAGGTGGAGGAAGTTGCTTAATTGCCTGATTGCCTCCACCTGCCTGTGAGCCAACTTAAGTCCAGCAGTATGAAGCAAACAGAGATCTTCTTTCAGGTTTCTGATGTGTGTGGTTTGATTTGTGGTTTTGGGTTTGTAGTTTTTGTGAAGATTGTTTTGTTTGAACTTTGTGGGTTTTCCTTGTTTAGTTTGTTATTTATGCTAATAAATGTCTGGGTTTGTGTTTAAATCAATTTTTGGGTAGTTGTTTTTGGGTACGTTGGACTTGTTGCGGCTTTTCGAGCCGAGCTGTAACACCGCAGTTTAGCCTCATACAGTTGAGGCCAAAAGTTTACATACAACTAGACTAAAGACATTCACACATTCACAACTCCACACGTTTCATGTTACCATACATTTCTTGTGTTAAATCAGTTACGGTATCTACTTTATTTCCATAAGAGGTAATTTAAAAATAATAGCCAAGATGGATTTATTTCAGCTTTTTATGTACTACATCAGATTTTCAGTGGGTCAAAAGATTACATATGCTTTGTTAGTATTTGGTGGGATTGCCTATTAATTGCTTAACTTAAATCAAATGCTTGGTAAACTTCTCACAATACTTTGCCAGAATTTTTGCCCATTCCTCCTGACAGAACTGGTGTAACTCAATCAGGTTTGTGGGCCTCCTTGCTCAGACATGCTTTTTCAGTTCAGTCCACAAATTTTCTATGGGATTCAGGTCAGGGCTTTGTGATGATCACTCCAATACTTTCACTTTGTCTTTAAGCCATTTTGTTACAACTTTGAAGGTATGCTTAGGATCATTGTCCTGCTGGAAGACCCAGTTATGACGAAGTTCTAATTTTCAAGCTGATGTCTTGAGGTGTTGCTTCAGTATTTCTAGATAATACTCCTTCCTCATGATACCATCTATTTTCTGAAGTGCACCAAGCTCTTTTCCAGCAAAACACCCCCACAACATGATTCTGCCACCCCCATGCTTCACAGTTGGGATGGTGTTCTTCAGATTAAAAGCCTCACCATTTTTCCTACATACATAGTGCTGATCAGTATGGCCAAACAGTTCAATTTGTTTCATCTGACCAGAGAACACTCCTCCAAAAGGCTAGGTTTAAGTGCTGGCAATCACCTGGAAACGTCATTCTTGCTTTTTTATGCCAGTCTTGTGGTAGGGGCTTCTTCCTTGCATGACAGCCTTTCAAGCCATGGCGATGTAGGATTCTCTTAATGGTGGATGTAGATACCTTCGTACCTGATGCCTCCAGCTCCTTCACCAGTTCCTTTGTTGTTGTCTCGGGGTTCAGTTGAACCTTTCGGACCAAAGTTCGTTCAGCCCTGTGAGTTAATTTGTGCCTCCTTCCTGAAAAATGAAGTGTCTGTGTGGTCCCAAAATTTTATATTTTATATATTTGCATACAATTGTTTGTACAGATGCTCGTGGTACCTTCAGTTGTTTGGAAATTGCTGTTGAGGAGGAACCAGACTTGTGGAGGTCCACAATTTTTTCTCTGAAGTCTTGGCTGATTTGTTTGGATTTTCCCATGGTATCAATGGCAAAAAGGCATTGGCTCTAAAGGTAGACCCTTAAATACAGCCACAGGTGCCAATTAACTCCCAATTAAGACAATTGGCCAATCAGAAGCTTCTAAAAAGGCATCACATAAATTGCTGGAATCTTCCAGACTGTTTAAAGAGACAGTCAACTTGGCGTATGTAAACGTTTGACAAACTGGAATTCTGATATAATGAATTAAAGCTGAAATAAATCTGTCTCTAATCGATTGTTTTAAAATGACCTTTGATGTGAACTAAATAAATTCCCTAGCTGACTTGCCAAAAGAAATGTATGGTGACATGAAATGAGTTGTGAAAAACTGAGTTTGAATATGTTCAGCCTAGGTGTATGTGAAATTTGGCCTCAGCTGTAGATCAGCCCCTTCTGGTAGCATCAGGGGTTTATCTTTATTGAAGCATGCGTGTCTGTGCATGCAGGTGCATCTAAGAGGAACACATGAACTCACGTTTAATTTTTACTTAACTTTACCACTTTACACATTAAACATTTTAATATGTATTATTTATTGTCATGATGAAGTACATGAGTGTAATTAACAGTAGTATTTTCTGCCCTATATATATTTTGTCACACGCCAGCGTGACACCCTTGGGAGGGAGATGCGGCAGTACTGGGGAACACTGTTGGTAGCCACATGGAGAGAGAGAGAGAGAGAGAGTGCACCCCACCAAACACAAAATAAAATAAACAGCATTTTCCCCCTTCCCCCTCATGGGTTCCTGGCAAAAGCAGTGAATTAAAACAACAGACTAAAATAACAAGTACAAAAGAAAGCAATACAAAACAGAGCAGAAACATTTCAGTCCCACGCTTGTAGCTGGTCAGATTTTCACTTGACCAGCTCCTCCCACTTTTCAGTATTGGTCCACTTTCTTGGTCTTGTGTTCAAATAAATAAAACTGAAACAAAAATCATAATGCGCTCTCGGTGTGAGCTCCCAGTCTCCGCCCCGAACTGTGGAGAGCAGCACACCTTTAAGCACATGGGCTGGTTAGCTAACGTGGCCCAGGTGCGTGTGCCCTCTCCACCAGCCAATCTGCCTCTCCAGCGGATTGAATGCTGATGTGTGTGTGAGAACAGACAACACAGACGAGGCGGGATCAAGCAAAAACAGAATGCTGCAGATCTTTACTGCCCAGTAACATGGCACAGCATTAACCCATAGACCGTATGCATTAACCAGAACATAACATTTCCTGCCTTTTTACGTCAGCTAACCGGGACGCTCTTAAAGGTAACGTACTTGCGTCAGTCGGTTAGGGTGAATTATGTGACACCGTAAAACATTACTAGGTGTGGCTGTTCACCACATACGTCCCCCCAGAATTCACAAAAACCGGCAGAGCCAACTTGTCGGGGGGAATGATCACCCGACCACAACGGCTCCGGTTCGCTCGGGCCGGGGGTGGAGACGGCGTGAGGGCCTCTCCTGTGCCTCCGGCACTCTCGCGTAGCCCCGCAGCTATTGTTTCCTGGTTCTTGCATCGAGGTGTGTGTGGCTGAGAAGTGAAAGTAAAGAAAAGTCTACAGTTGCTTCTAAAGGAGACAGCCTGTGACTCATTTTGTGAAATGGCGGCTAAAGCTTCATTTTTGGAAGAGGAGTTATGTTGTCCTGTGTGCTGTGAGATTTTCAAGGACCCTGTCATCTTGGAGTGCAGTCACAGTTTCTGTAGAGTCTGTTTGCAGCAGTGCAAACGGGAGTGTCCCATCTGCAGGAGCAAGGCCTCTACAGGCCACCCTCCCATTAACCTGGCTTTAAAAAACATCGTGGAGTCCTACTTAAAGCAGAAGACCGAGTGTGAGGCTGCAGAGACAAGTGAAGACCAGTGCCCTCTTCACAGAAAGGAACTTCTGTTCTTCTGTGAGGATGATTTGCAGCCTCTCTGTATTGTGTGTCAGACTTCAAAAAAACACAGAAATCACCAGATTTGTCCTATGGAAGAGGCTGTTCCGGATCTGAAGGTATTCTATTTCTATTTATATTAGCATTAAAATATATAATCGTATCAAATAAGTAATTTTATATGCATTTTAAAAGTTGCACAGTTGTAATGTATTAGGATTTTATCAGGATGTGTTTTACTTCCTGCCTTTGCATATTGTACAACACAGTTCTCCATTTTTCAGAATGCCTAATTTAGTACTTGCATAACCTGTCTACCCTGTATGGCATTATCATTGGTGTCATCTTATGAACATTTTCTTTCATTTCAGAATAAGCTCATGACTGCACTAATTCCTATTAAAAAAAAATTAGAGAGGTACACTGCAGTTAAACAAGAGTGTGAAAAAAACACAAAACACATCAGGGTGAGTAAAACGGTTTCACAAAATATTATTTCATGATTCTTACAAAATAATAAACTGTTTAATGTAGGACTGTAAGGTATGTGTTAGAGAAATGAACTGTTAGTATAGTATATTAGTATAGTGATAATTTTCTATCCTATGCCTACATCAAATCTGTATTTATATTACAGTACTGTATGTGACAACTTCTTCTCTTAATACAGTTAAACTAGCATATGACTTTTTTCAGAAAGGAGTTTCAGTTCTAAAAAATAAAATACCTACCTTCATTTTACATAATTTTTTTTCTATGGAAATAAGGTAGAAATAGAATTTTTTAAAAACTATATTATTTTAAGTAGCTTGGACTAGGAGTAGGGCTCATTACCACTTCCTCATATGAAATGGGCTAAAGTCCAGAGAGTTTCCGCTCAGTTTAAACTGTGATGATGTCATGATCTGGGACATCCTCTTCAGAATTCTCTGCTGCTGAGAAGCTGGCTTGTAAACTCTCTCTCTGTAGGCTTGCAAAGACCCTGCAGTTTAGATTGCTTATTCAGGACCATATTTGAGGGTGTACCAACCCTCAAATATCAGCAAAGGCATAGACTCTAATTGTTCCATCAAATGCTCACTTCAGCCAAGCCTTCAGACTTACAAGCATGCTTATATCTTTAGATCCTTTTCTACTTGAGCGGGACCTGCATGCTGGCTACAAAAGAGAAGGGCCAAAATAAATCTTGGCATTGGACAAAATGAGTTTGCTAGGAGAAGGTTTGAGCATATCAGGCATCTTTAAATGCTGATTTCATTGAGTAACATTTGTAATTTAGGCTTATTGATGAGTTGTAAGCCCAACATGAATCTCACGAAGGCAAAATAAAGTGGTTTATAGCCTAGTAAATGCATGAGAATATAGCAGAATATAACAGACATGCCTACTAAACTTACTATAATGTGTTTAAACTGTTTGGTTTACTCTTAATGTGCAGAGACTTTTGTTCTCATGGATATTCTAGAGGAACCTATCAATACAGAAACCTTATTTATGTTTATAATTGTATTTCAATGGCAGAATCAAGCCCAGCACACAGAGAACCAGATAAAGGCAGATTTTGAGAAGCTTCACCAATTTCTACGAGAGGAAGAGGAGACCAGACTGGCTGCACTGAGGGAGGAAGAGGAGCAGAAGTGTCAGTTGATGAAGGAAAAGATAGAGAACTTCACACAAGTTATTTCCACCATTTCAGACACAATCAAGACTATAGACAAAACTATAGAGGGTGAAGATCCTTTCTTCTTAAAGGTGACTATTTATTTTTTTCTTGCATTATTCTATGCAATGACTGGTACATTTATATGAAGTTTGTCAATGAGAAGGAGAGTTAATGATACCCCTACTTATACACTTTTATGAATTTTTTCACACACACACACACACATACGCACACACACACACACACACACACACACACACACACACACACACCTATATTAAAACTTATCAACTGGTTCTGTTGTTTCATTTGCAGATTATTCACATAACCGATTATGTGTTTCCCTTCATAAATAATCCCTCCACTGTGTTTTTGTATTTCTCAGACCTATACGGATGCTAAGAGAAGGTATGTAGACTCACACCTGTATTCATCTTGTCTGTTTAACTGACTCCAATCCCCACAGTGTGTGTGACTCCTGCTTGTCATTACAGAGCCCAGTGCACACTGCAGGATCCAGAGCTGCTCTCAGGGTCACTGATAGATGTGGCCAAACACCTGGGCAACCTGAAGTTCAAAGTCTGGGAGAAGATGCAGGAGATGGTGCAGTACAGTGAGTAGCCTACTGGGGGAGAGGGGTAAAAACGGTCACCGTAGAATTATAAATAATATGGGAATTCAAAATGTCCCAGTTGTTGCTCACATGTTGTCAAACACTATATGTAAAGAATGGACTTTTATGCTCATAATATCTATATAACATCACAGAATTCAACATTTTATTGATAACCTTGTTTAGAGTTGGAGTATCTTTTACCTTTTATTAGTTTTTCTTATTTCTCTAAGCAATATGACACTGATCTAACATGTCTCATGTTTTTGTTATATTTTTATTTTTTCTGTTGTAATGCATCAAAATATTCAATTTCATTCAGATTTGTAATTTATACCTTGTCTATTTATGCTTCTTTCCATAATAATATATGAAGAATCTAAATATGAATGGTTAATGTCTTCCCTTCTGTCTGCCATCTTTATTGTTTAGCCCCTGTGATTCTGGATCCCAACACTATGTCCCCCTGGATCTGTCTGTCAGATGATCTGACTTGTGTGAGGCTCACTGAAGTTAAACAACAGATTCCTGAAAACCCAGAGAGGTTTTCCTGTGCCGTAAGGGTATTGGGCTTGGAGGGTTTTACTTCAGGGAAACACAGCTGGGAGGTGGAGGTGGGGAAGAAATCTGCCTGGACTATAGGAGTGGTGCAAGAGTCAATCAACAGAAAGGAGGCCATTTCATGCAACCCAGGGAGTGGATTCTGGGTCCTAGCGCTGAGGAACGGTGATGATTACTTTGCATCTGGAGTTGCTGCTCTCAAACTGAGGAGGAAGCCCCAGAGGATCAGAGTGCAGCTGGACTATAACAGGGGGGAGGTGTCCTTCTTTGACCCCAGTGACATGTCACACATTTACACTTTTAAAGGCACATTCACCGAAAAAATCTTCCCATATCTCAATCCCCGCCAAAATGATGATGGCAGAAATGCTGGGGCCCTGCAGATCTGTCCATTGTCTGTAAGAGTGATGAAATCCCAGTAAGTCTGCCATTAATAATGATGCCATCACAGTGAGCATATGATTAATAGTGATGTCATCACTGTGAGTGCCTCATTTCCGTGAAGGTGCCTGTAACTGATGTGACCTATTGAAACCATTGAACTGAATTGGATGGGGCTTTGTAGTCAACATTTATTCATCTAGTAGTCTTTTCACACTTGCAGTGCCCTCTTTTACAGCACCTGCTCTCCCTAGTTTCCTTGCATGTTGCTATTGCAGTGTTTGCTGTTCCATAGTTTTAACTGTTCTGTGAGTCTGTGTGTTGTATCTTGATAATCTTGTTTGGATGTTTCTTGCATACATTTTGTGATTTTCTGTCGTGAATGGTTTTTATTTCCTTTATTTGCTGCAAACACATTTCCCCAAGGGGATAATACAAACTTGATATCATTCGATTTGATTATCATTATGTCTTTTCCCCATATCGGTCTGCAGTGCACACATAATCACTAATAATCGCACAGAGGTGTATTGATGCTGCATGTGTATTTTTATTGGAGCATGCGTGTGTGTGTGCGTGTGTGCTTGTGTGTGTGAGTGACATGGCTAATTGTTACAGCCTTGCCCTGCTCACATGTAGTTTCTGATACCATTCCTAGTCTGTTCTTAAACTGGCAGATCTCCAGGAACAGGGTTGCAAATCTTTGGTCTATTGCTTTACATTGACTGATAACAAAAGAAAGTTCTTTTGAATTATTTGATTTTAGCTACATTTTTATACGGCCTTGAATGACAGCCAAAGACTGTTCTTGCTCTGCTATTGGAAACATTTTACTGTGGTGTGATCTATGAGTGAACTAGCTTCGGCGCATCCTGAAAATTAACTAACTGAGCCAGGACATTTGGTGGGAACACAAACCAGCATACACACTGACCTTCCAGGGATGGTTTTGCCAGCTTCTGTGAACTCAATTCACCATTCGTGCAACCAGTACCAGATTGTCTTTGGGTGTTCACATGCACACTTCTCTTTGACCGTTGAATGTCCTGATCTTAATCCAAAACAAAGGGACTATCGGGGCAAGACTAGTAATATTACCTTTGCAGGGTCAGAGGCCAAATCCCTCATCCTCCGTCAAAGTCAACTCCCAGAGGGACAAGGGACTGATGTGCAAAATTTTGCCTTAATAATAATAATAATAATAATAATAATAACAACAACAACAACAACAACAACAACAACAATAATAATAATAATAATAATAATAAAAATAACAATAATAAAAATAACAATAATAATAATAATAATAATAATAATAATAATAATAATAATAATAATAATAATAATAAACATCTTGTTTAATTGGTCCCGTTGCAAACCTGTTTAGGTGACATACTGTATGGTATACTTAGCTGTAGTTGCCATAAAAAATTTTTTTTAAAGAAAAACATTCACAAAACTCAATTTGGGCTAATTGTGTAACTTAAAAAAAGTACATTACTCAAAAAATAAGAATGTTCATTGCACCAGACTTAAGGGATCTGAGCTGGACATCATTGCCTTATCTACAGAGTATGAGAACTGTTCATAAAGTTGTGGCAGTGCACTCTTACCTCCACCTGGGGGAGTGAAAGCACAAACAAAAGTACCTCAGCCTACAATCTCCACAACTACAGAGAATGCACAACGGAGTAAGCAAGGTTATGAACTTCTGTGTTGACCTTAAAAAAAATTAAAAAACACAGAATGAAGGACTTTATAAAGGGCGCAAGGTCTCGGAAAAACACATTGTCAGAATTCACACACAAGATTATGTCTCCTCCAAGAGGAGCAAATTAACTCATTTAATTTTTACTTAACTTTACAACTTTACACATTAAACATTTTAATGTTTATTACTTAATTATTGTCATGATGAAGTACATGCGTGTAATTAACAGTAGTATTTTTCGCCCTATATATATTTTGTCACATGCCAACGTGACACCCTCGGGAGGGAGATGCGGCAGTACTGGGGAACACTGTTGGTTGCCACATGAAGAGAGAGAGAGAGATGGAGTGCACCCCACCAAACACAAAATAAAATAAATATCATTTTCCCCGTTCCCCCTCATGGGTTCCTGGCAAAAGCAGAGAATTAAAACAACAAACTAAAATAACAAGTACAAAAGAAAGCAAAACAAAACAGAGCAGAAACTTTTCAGTCCCACGCTTGTAGCTGGCCAGATTTGCACCTGACCAGCTCCTCCCACTTTTCAGTATTGGTCCACTTTCTTGGTCTTGTGTTCAAATAAATAAAACTGAAACAAAAATCATAATGCGCTCTCGGTGTGAGCTCCCAGTCTCGGCCCCAAACTGTGGAGAGCAGCACACCTTTAAGCACCTGGGCTGGTTAGCTAACGTAGCCCAGGTGCGTGTGCTCTCTCCGCCAGCCAATCTGCCTCTCCAGCAGACTGAATGCCAAATTTTTTTTTTTTTATTCTTGCATAGGGGTGTGTCTGGCTGAGAAGTGAAAGTAAACAGAAATCAGCAGTTGCTTCTAAAGGAGACAGCCTGTGACTCATTTTGTGAAATGGCGGCTAAAGCTTCATTTTTGGATAAGGAGTTATGTTGTTCTGTGTGCTGCGAGATTTTCAAGGACCCTGTCGTCTTGGAGTGCAGTCACAGTTTCTGTAGAGTCTGTTTGCAGCAGTGGTGGGGGGAGAACAGTCCTCTGGAGTGTCCCATCTGCAGGAGCAAGGCCTCTACAGGCCACCCTCCCATTAACCTGGCTTTAAAAAAAATTGTGGAGTCCTACTTAAAGCAGAAGACCGAGTGTGAGGCTGCAGAGGCAAGTGAAGACCAGTGCCCTCTTCACAGAAAGGAACTTCTGTTCTTCTGTGAGGATGATTTGCAGCCTCTCTGTATTGTGTGTCAGACTTCTAAACAACACAGAAATCACCAGATCTGTCCTATGGAAGAGGCTGTTCCGGATATGAAGGTATTCTATTTCTATTCATATTAGCATTAAAATATATGATTGCCTCAAATAAGTAATTTAATATTCATTTCAAAAGTTGCATTGAAGAAA
Organism: Anguilla anguilla; assembly: GCF_013347855.1. Lineage (NCBI taxonomy): Eukaryota > Metazoa > Chordata > Actinopteri > Anguilliformes > Anguillidae > Anguilla > Anguilla anguilla. The sequence goes on from NC_049202.1 coordinate 18,664,053, forward strand.
TCCTGACAGAGAGAACAAACAGGTACTTCCTGGTGTTTTTGCTTGTAATGTATCAGGATTTTATCAGGATGCGCTTCACTTGCTGCCTTCGCTTACAATACAGCAAAGCTCTCGATGTCTCAGAATGCCTAATTTAGTATTTGTTTCACATATCTACCCTGGATGACATTATGATTGGTGTCATCTTATGAAAATTCTATTTCATTTCAGGATGGACTCATGACAGCATTAATTCCTATTAAAGAAAAGTTAGAGATCTACACTGAAGTTACACAAGAGTGTGAAAAAACCATAAAACACATCAGGGTGAGTGAAACAGTTCAATAAAATATCACTGTCACATCTCATGAAACTTGCAAAAGAATAATAGAGTATCATTTCTTAATTGTTTAATGTAGGACTGCAAGGTATGTGTTAGATGAATATACTATTTTTATGGTATATTAGTATATTGATCATTTTATATCCAAAATCTGTGCATTTGTACCAGTCCTGTGTATGATAACTTGTGGCATATGAGTTTCTTCAGAAAGGTATTTCATTTCTTTAAATTGAAATGCCTATGTTTATTTTTCATAAATCGATAGAAAAATGATTCAACTGAATCATATTAAGTACCTCGGACTAGGAGTAGGGCTCATTACCATTTCCTTATATAAAATGGGCTAAAGTCCAGAGAGTTTCCCCTCAGTTTAAACTGTGATGATGTCATAGTCTGGGACATCCTCTGAAGCATTCTCTTCTGCTGAATGCTGGCTTGTAAACTCTCTCTCTGTAGGCTTGCAGAGGCCCTGCTGCTTAGATTGCATAGTCAATCAAAATTCAGAAACTTCATTTATGTTTATAATTGTATTTCAATGACAGAATCAAGCCCAGCACACAGCGAACCAGATAAAGGCAGATTTTGAGAAGCTTCACCAATTTCTACGAGAGGAAGAGGAGACCAGTCTGGCTGCACTGAGGGAGGAAGAGGAGCAGAAGTGTCAGTTGATGAAGGAAAAGATAGAGAACTTCACACAAGTTATTTCTACCCTTTCAGACACAATTAAGGCTATTCACACATCCATAGAGGGTGAAGATGCTTTCTTCTTAAAGGTGACTATCTATTCATTTTTTGCATCATCCTCTCAATGACTGGTTCATTTATATGGCGTATGTCAAGGAGAAGTAGCATTAATGATATACCTTCTTTTATGTGTTTGTTCTCACACACACGTACGCACGCACACATGCATGCACTCACATTAACGTATATCAACTGGTTCTGCTGTTTCATTTGCGGATTATTCACATTATATATGATGTGTTTCCCTTCATAATTAATCCCCCCACTGTGTTTTTGTATTTCTCAGACCTATACGGATGCTAAGAGAAGGTATGTACTCTCACACCTGTCTTCATCTTATCTGTTTAACTGACTCGAATCCCCACAGTGTGTGTGACTCCTGCTTGTCATTACAGAGCCCAGTGCACACTGCAGGATCCAGAGCTGCTCTCAGGGGCACTGATAGATGTGGCCAAACACCTGGGCAACCTGAAGTTCAGAGTCTGGGAGAAGATGCTGGAGGTGGTGCAGTACAGTGAGTAGCCTACTGGGGATGAGGGGTAAAAATGGTCGCCATAGAATTATAAATAATATGGAAATTTAAAACGTCACAGTTCTTGATCATATGTTGACAAACACTATATGCAAAGAGTGGTCTTTTATGGTTATAATATCTACATAACATTACAGAATTCAGCATTTTATTTTTTTATTAGTTTTTTTACTTCTTTCTTTAAGGAATATGACACTGATCTAACTCCATGTCTTATGTTTTTGTTGTATTTTTCTTTTTCCTTTTATAATGCTGTAATGCATCAAAATATTAGATTTCATTCACATTTATAATTTAAACCATGTCCATTTATGCTTCTTTCCTTAAAAATGTATGAAGAATCTAAATATGAATGGTTAATGTCTTCCCTTCTGTCTTCCATCTTTATTGGTTAGCCCCTGTGATTCTGGATCCCAACACTATGTGCCCCCGGGTCTGTCTGTCAGATGATCTGACTTGTGTGAGGCTCTCTGAAGTTAAACAGCAGATTCCTGAAAACCCAGAGAGGTTTTCCTGTGGCGTAATGGTATTGGGCTCAGAGGGTTTTACTTCAGGGAAACACAGCTGGGAGGTGGAGGTGGGGGAAAAACCTACCTGGACTATAGGAGTGGTGCAAGAGTCCATCAACAGAAAGGAGGTCATTTCATGCAACCCAGGGAGTGGATTCTGGGTCCTAGGGGTGAGGGATGGTGATGATTACATTGCATCTGGAGGTGCTGTCCTCAAACTGGAGAGAAAACCCCAGAGGATCAGAGTGGAGCTGGACTATGACAGGGGGGAGGTGTCCTTCTTTGACCCCAGTGACATGTCACACATTTACACTTTTAAAGGCACATTCACCGAAAAAATCTTCCCATATGTCAATCCCTACCAAAATGATGATGGCAGAAATGGTGGGGTCTTGCAGATCTGTCCATTGTCTGTAAGAGTAATGACATCCCAGTAAATGTATCATTAATAGTAATGTTATCCCAGTGAGTGTATCATTGTTAGTGATGTTATCCCAGTGAATGCATCGTCTCAGTGATGGTGCCTGTAACTTATATGACCTAAACTATTAAAACTGTCGAAGACTGTTCTGGAGTGGATTGGATGGTGCTTTGTAATCAACATTTATTCAACTAGTGGTCTATTCACACTCGCTGTGCCCTCTTTTACAGCACATGCTCTTCATAGTTTCCTTGCATGTTGCTATTGCAGTGTTGGCTGTTCCATAGTTTTAACTGTTCTGTGATTCTCTGTGTTATGTATCTTGATGATCTTGTTTGTATGTTTCTTGTATACACTTTGTGATGTTCTGTCGTGAATGGTTTTTATTTCTTTTAAGACCCGCAAACAAATTGCCCCAGGGAGATAATCCAAACTTGATTTCTTTTGATTTGATTATCATTTTGTTTTATATGTCCCCTTATCAGTCTGCAGTGCACACATAATCTCTAATAATCACATTGAGGTTTAGATTATTTGCACTGCATTGTTGTCATGACTGAAATGTATGGTACCAGCAGATTCTTGGCATCATTCTGAAAATGATTAGTTATGGGATAATATTTAAACTGTACAGATATGAGAGGTGTTGGGTAAAATGCTACCCTTATGTTACGACCCCTGCCTCTGCTTGCCTGGGTAGTGCAGGTGGAGGAAGTTGCTTAATTACCTAATTGCCTGATTGCCTCCACCTGCCTGTGAGCCAACTTAAGCCCAGCAGTATGAGGCAAACAGAGATCTTCTTTCAGGTTTCTTTTGTGTGATTTGATTTGTGGTTTTGGGTTTGTAGTTTTTGTGAAGATCGTTTTGTTTGAACTTGGTGGGTTTTCCTTTTGTTTAGTTTGTTATTTATGCTAATAAATGTCTGGGTTTGTGTTTAAATCAGTTTTTGGATTGTTGTTTTTGGGTACGTTGGACTTGTTGCGGCTTTTCGAGCCAGGCTGTAACACCGTAGTTTAGCCTCATACAGTTGAGGCCAAAAGTTTACATACAACTAGACTAAAGACATTCACACATTCACAACTCCACACATTTCATGTTACCATACATTTCTTGTGTTAAATCAGTTACGGTATCTACTTTATTTCCATAAGAGGTAATTTTAAAATAATAGCCAAGACAAAAGAAAGCAATACAAAACAGAGCAGAAACATTTCAGTCCCACGCTTGTAGCTGGTCAGATTTTCACTTGACCAGCTCCTCCCACTTTTCAGTATTGGTCCACTTTCTTGGTCTTGTGTTCAAATAAATAAAACTGAAACAAAAATCATAATGCGCTCTCGGTGTGAGCTCCCAGTCTCGGCCCCAAACTGTGGAGAGCAGCACACCTTTAAGCACCTGGGCTGGTTAGCTAACGTAGCCCAGGTGTGTGTGCTCTCTCCGCCAGCCAATCTGCCTCTCCAGCGGGCTGAATGCTGAAGTGTGTGTGAGAACAGACAACACAGACGAGGCGGGATCAAGTCAAAAAGAGAACGCTGCAGATCTTTACGGCCCAGTAACTTGGCACAGCATTAACCCATAGACCGTATGCATTAACCAGAACATAACATTTCCTGACTTTTTACGTAAGCTAACCGGGACGCTCTTAACGGTAACGTACTTGTGTCAGTCGGTTACAGTGAATTATGTGACACCGTAAAACATTACTAGGTGTGGCTGTTCACCACATACGTCTCCCCAGAATTCACAAAAACCGGTGTAGCCAACTTGTCGGGCGGTTTGATCACCCGACCACAACGGCTCCGGTTCGCTCGGGCCGGGGGTGGAGACGGCGTGAGGGCCTCTCCTGTGCCTCCGGCACTCTCACGTAGCCCCGCAGCTATTGTTTCCTGGTTCTTGCATCGAGGTGTGTGTGGCTGAAAAGTGAAAGTAAAGAAAAATCTACAGTTGCTTCTAAAGGAGACAGCCCGTGACTCATTTTGTGAAATGGCGACTAAAGCTTCATTTTTGGAAGAGGATTTATGTTGTTCTGTGTGCTGTGAGATTTTCAAGGATCCTGTCGTCTTGGAGTGCAGTCACAGTTTCTGTAAAGTCTGTTTGCAGCAGTGCTGGGGGGAGAACAGTCCTCGGGAGTGTCCCATCTGCAGGAGCAAGGCCTCTACAGGCCACCCTCCCGTAAACCTGGCTTTAAAAAACATTGTGGAGTCCTACTTAAAGCAGAAGACCGAGTGTGAGGCTGCAGAGACAAGTGAAGACCAGTGCCCTCTTCACAAAAAGGAACTTCTGTTCTTCTGTGAGGATGATTTGCAGCCTCTCTGTATTGTGTGTCAGACTTCAAGAAAACACAGAAATCACCAGATCTGTCCTATGGAAGAGGCTGTTCCAGATCTGAAGGTATTCTATTTCTATTTATATTAGCATTAAAATATATGATTGCCTCAAATAAGTAATTTAATATTCATTTCAAAAGTTGCATTGAGCAAATCCTGACAGAGAGAACAAACAGGTACTTCCTGGTATTTTTGCTTGTAATGTATCAGGATTTTATCAGGATGTGTTTCACTTGCTGCCTTTGCTTACAATACAGCAAAGCTCTCGATGTCTCAGAATGCCTAATTTAGTATTTATTTCATATATCTACCCTGGATGACATTATGATTGGTGTCATCTTATGAAAATTCTATTTCATTTCAGGATGGACTCATGACAGCATTAATTCATATTAAAGAAAAGTTAGAGATGTACACTGAAGTTACACAAGAGTGTGAAAAAACCATAAAACACATCAGGGTGAGTGAAACAGTTCAATAAAATATCACTGTCACATCTCATGAAACTTGCAAAAGAATAATAGAGTATCATTTCTTAATTGTTTAATGTAGGACTGTAAGGTATGTGTTAGATGAATATACTATATTTTTAATGGTATATTTGTATAGTGATCATTTTATATCCAAAATCTGTGTATTTATACCAGTCTTGTGTATGATAACTTGTGGCATATGAGTTTCTTCAGAAAGGTGTTTCATTTCTTTAAATTGAAATGCCTATGTTTATTTTTCATAAATCGATAGAAAAATGATTCAACTGAATCATATTAAGTAGCTCGGTCTAGGAGTAGGGCTCATTACCATTTCCTTATATAAAATGGGCTAAAGTCCAGAGAGTTTCCCCTCAGTTTAAACTGTGATGATGTCATAGTCTGGGACATCCTCTGAAGCATTCTCTTCTGCTGAATGCTGGCTTGTAAACTCTCTCTCCCTAGACTTGCAGAGTCCCTGCTCTTTAGATTGCATATTCACAAACATATTTGAAGGTGTACCAAATATCAGCAAGGGCTTAGACTCTATTTGTACCATCAAATGCCCACTTCAGCCAAGCCTTCAGACTTACGAGCATGGTTATATCTCTAGATCCTTTTCTACCTGTGTGGGACCTGCATGCTGGCTACAAAAGAGAAGGGCCAAAATAAATCTTGGCATTGGACAAAATGAGTTTGATATGAGAAAGTTTGAGCATAACAAGCACCTTTAAATGCGGATTTCATTGAGTAACATTTGTAATTTAGGCTTATTGATGAGCTATTAGCCCAACATGAATCTCATGAAGACAAAATAAAACAGTTTCATGAATTATATATATTATAGACTAATACATGCATGGGAATATAGCAGAATATAACAGACATGCCAACTGAACGTACTATAATGCATTGAAACTGTATGGTTCACTCTTAATGTGCAGTCTTTTCTTCTCATGCACATTCTAGAAGAAACAATCGATACATTAACCTTATTTATGTTTATAATTGCATGTCAATGGCAGAATCAAGCCCAGCACACAGAGAACCAGATAAAGGCAGATTTTGAGACGCTTCACCAATTTCTACGAGAGGAAGAGGAGACCAGACTAGCTGCATTGAGGGAGGAAGAGGAGCAGAAGTGTCAGTTGATGAAAGAAAAGATAGAGAACTTTACACAAGTTATTACCACCCTTTCAGACAAAATCAAGGCTATTGACACAGCCATAGAGGGTGAAGGTGCTTTCTTCTTAAAGGTGACTATTTATTTATTCCTTGCATTTTTCTTGGCAATGACTGGTTCATTTATATGGAGTTTGTCATTGAGAAGTAGAGTTAATTATACATCTACTTTTATGCGTTTGTTCACACACACACACACACACACACACACACGCACACACAGGCACTCCCACACACACACACACACACATATACACCTACATTAAAATATATCAACTGGTTCTGCTTTTCATTTGCAGATTATTCATATCACAGATTATGTGTTTCCCTTCATAATTAATCCCCCGATTGTGTTTTTGTATTTCTCAGACCTATAAGGATGCTAAGAGAAGGTAGGCAGACTCTCACCTGTCTTCCTCTTATCTGGTTAGCTGAATTCAAACTCCAAGTCCTAAGTGACTCCTGCTTATCTTTACAGAGCCCACTGCACACTGCAGGATCCAGAGCTACTCTCAGGGGCACTGATAGATGTGGCCAAACACTTGGGCAACCTGAAGTTCAGAGTCTGGGAGAAGATGCTGGAGATGGTGCAGTACAGTGAGTAGCCTACTGGGGGAGAGGGGTAAAATGGTCACCGTAGAATTATAAATAATATGGGAATTCCAAATATCCCAGTTCTTGCTCACATGTTGGCAAACACTATATGTAAAGAGTGGTCTTTTATGGTTATAATATTTACATAACATCAAAGCATTTGATTGAAAAACTTGTTAGAGTTAGAGTATCATTTATCTTTTATTAGTTTTTCTTATTTCTTTAAGTAATATGACACTGATCTAACTCCATGTCTTATGTTTTTGTTATATCTTTATTTCTTTCTGTTATAATGCAGTAATACATCAAAATATTTAATTCCATTCAGATTTGTAATTTAAACAATGTCCCTTTATGCTTCTTTCCATAAAAAATATATTATGAATCTAAATCTAAATGGTTAATGTCTTCCCTTCTGTCTTCCATCTTTATTGGTTAGCCCCTGTGATTCTGGATCCCAACACTATGTCCCCCTGGGTCTGTCTGTCAGATGATCTGACCTGTGTGAGGTACACTGCAGTTAAACAGCAGATTCCTGACAACCCAGAGAGGTTTTCGAGTACCGTAAGGGTATTGGGCTCAGAGGGTTTTACTTCAGGGAAACACAGCTGGGAGGTGGAGGTGGGGGAAAAACCTGCGTGGACTATAGGAGTGTTGCAAGAATCCGTCAACAGAAAGGAGGCCAATTTATGCAGCCCAGAGAGTGGATTCTGGGTCCTAGCGCTGAGGAACGGTGATGATTACTTTGCATCTGGAGTTGCTGCCCCCAAACTGAGGAGGAAGCCCCAGAGGATCAGAGTGCAGCTGGACTATGACAGGGGGGAGGTGTCCTTCTTTGACCCCAGTGACATGTCACATATTTACACTTTTAAAGGCACATTCACTGAAAAAATATTCCCATATATCAATCCCTACCTAAATGATGATGGCAGAAATGCTGGGGCCCTGCAGATCTGCCCATTGTCTGTAAGAGTGATGAAATCCCAGTAAGTTTGTCATTAATAATGATGCCATCACAGTGAGCATATGATTAATAGTGATGTGATCCCTGTGAGTGCCTCATCTCGGTGAAGGTACCTGTAACTGATGTGACCTATTAAAACCATTGAACTGGATTGCATGGGGCTTTGTAGTCAACATTTATTCATCTAGTAGTCTTTTCACACTTGCAGTGCCCTCTTTTACAGCACCTGCTCTCCCTAGTTTCCTTGCATGTTGCTATTGCAGTGTTTGCTGTTCCATAGTTTTTACTGTTCTGTGAGTCTGTGTGTTGTATCTTGATAATCTTGTTTGGATGTTTCTTGCATACACTTTGTGATGTTCTGTCGTGAATTGTTTTTATTTCCTTTATTTGCTCACATTTAATTTATACTTAACTTTACCACATTACACATTAAACATTTTAATATTTATTACTTATTTATTGTCATGATAAAGTACATGAGTGTAATTAACAGTAGTATTTTCTGCCCTATATATATTTTGTCACACGCCAGCGTGACACCCTCTGGAGGTAGATGCGGCAGTATTTGGGAACACTGTTGGTTGCCACATGAAGAGAGAGAGAGTGAGAGTGCACCCCGCCAAACACAAAATAAAATAAACGGCATTTTCCCCCATCCCCCTCACGGGTTCCCGGCAAAAGCAATTAACTAAAACAACAAACTAAAATAATAAAGACAAAAGAAAGCAAAACAAAACAGAGTGGAAACTTTTCAGTTCCCCGCTTGTAGCTGGCCAGATTTTCACCTGACCAGCTCCTCCCACTTTTTAAGTAGTGGTTCACTTATTCGGATCTGTGTTCAAATAACCAAAACTTTTTAAAAAATCATAATGTTCTCTTGGTGTGAACCCAGTCTTGGCCTCAAATAGCGGAGAGCAGCACACCTTTCAGCACATGGGCTGATTAGCTAACTTAACCAAGGTGCGCGTGCTCTCTCCATCAGCCAATCTGCCTCTCCAGCAGACCAAATGCCACATTATTATTTCCTGATTCTTGCATAGGGGTGTGTCTGGCTGAGACGTGAAAGTAAAGAAAAATCTGCAGTTGCTTCTCAAGGAGACAGCCTGTGACTCATTTTGTGAAATGGCGGCTAAAGCTTCATTTTTGGAAGAGGAGTTATGTTGTCCTGTGTGCTCTGATATTTTCAAGGACCCTGTCGTCTTGGAGTGCAGTCACAGTTTCTGTAGACTCTGTTTGCAGCAGTGGTGGGGGGAGAACAGTCCTCGGGAGTGTCCCATCTGCAGGAGCAAGGCCTCTTCAGGCCACCCTCCCGTAAGCCTGGCTTTAAAAAACATTGTGGAGTCCTACTTAAAGCAGAAGACTGAGTGTGAGGCTGCAGAGACAAGTGAAGACCAGTGCCCTCTTCACAAAAAGGAACTTCTGTTCTTCTGTGAGGATGATTTGCAGCCTCTCTGTATTGTGTGTCAGACTTCAAAACAACACAGAAATCACCAGATTTGTCCAATAGAAGAGGCTGTTCCGGATTTGAAGGTATTCTATTTCTATTTATATTAGCATTAAAATATATAATCGCATCAAATAAGTAATTTTATATGCATTTCAAAAGTTGCACAGTTGTAATCTATTAGGATTTTATCAGGATGTTTTTTACTTCCTGCCTTTGCATATTGTACAACACAGTTCTCCGTTTCTCAGAATGCCTAATTTAGTACTTGCATAACCTGTCTACCCTGTATGGCATTATCATTGGTGTCATCTTATGAACATTTTCTTTCATTTCAGAATAGGCTCGTGACTGCACTAATTCCTATTAAAAAAAAGTTAGAGAGGTACACTGCAGTTAAACAAGAGTGTGAAAAAAACACAAAACACATCAGGGTGAGTAAAACGGTTTCACAAAATATTATTTCATGATGCTTACAAAATAATAATAAACTGTTTAATGTAGGACTGTAAGGTATGTGTTAGAGAAATTGACTGTTAGTATAGTATATTAGTGTAGTGATAATTTTCTATCCTATGCCTACATCAAATCTGTGTATTTATACTACAGTACTGTATGTGACAACTTCTCTTAATACAGTTTAACTGGCATATGACTTTTTTCAGAAAGGAGTTTCATTTCTAAAAAATAATACCTACCTTCATTTTACATAATTTTTTTTTCTATGGAAATAAGGTAGAAATAGAATTTTTTTAAAACTATATCATATTAAGTAGCTCGGACTAGGAGTAGGGCTCATTACCACTTCCTCATATGAAATGGGCTGAAGTCCAGAGAGTTTCCGCTCAGTTTAAACTGTGATGATGTCATGATCTGGGACATCCTCTTCAGAATTCTCTGCTGCTGAGGAGCTGGTTTGTAAACTCTCTCTCTGTAGGCTTGCAAAGACCCTGCAGTTTAGATTGCTTATTCAGGACCATATTTGAGGGTGTACCAACCCTCAAATATCAGCAAAGGCATAGACTCTAATTGTTCCATCAAATGCTCACTTCAGCCAAGCCTTCAGACTTACAAGCATGCTTATATCTTTAGATCCTTTTCTACTTGAGCGGGACCTGCATGCTGGCTACAAAAGAGAAGGGCCAAAATAAATCTTGGCATTGGACAAAATGAGTTTGCTAGGAGAAGGTTTGAGCATATCAGGCACCTTTAAATGCTGATTTCATTGGGTAACATTTGTAATTTAGACTTATTGATGAGTTGTAAGCCCAACATGAACCTCATGAAGGAAAAATAAAAGTCTATTGAATCGCATCTCTTATAGCCTAGTAAATGCATGAGAATATAGCAGAATATAACAGACATGCCTACTAAACTTACTATAATGTGTTTAAACTGTTTGGTTTACTCTTAATTTACAGAGTCTTTTGTTCTCATGGATATTCTAGAGGAACCTATCGATACAGAAACCTTATTTATGTTTATAATTGTATTTCAATGGCAGAGTCAAGCCCAGCACACAGAGAACCAGATAAAGGCAGATTTTGAGAAGCTTCACCAATTTCTACGAGCGGAAGAGGAGACCAGACTGGCTGCACTGAGGGAGGAAGCGGAGCAGAAGTGTCAGTTGATGAAGGAAAAGATAGAGAACTTCACACAAGTTATTTCTACCCTTTCAAACACAATCAAGACTATAGACACATCCATAGAGGGTGAAGATGCTTTCTTCTTAAAGGTGACTATTTATTTCTTGCATTGTTCTTGGCAATGACTGGTTCATTTAAATGGAGTTTGTCAAGAGTTAATGATTCACCTTCTTTTATGCGTTTGTTCACACGCACGCACGCACGCACACACATACACCTTCATTAAAATATATCAACTGGTTCTGCTGTTTCATTAGCTGATTATTCTCATAACGGATTATGTGTTTCCCTTCATAAATAATCCCTCCACTGTGTTTTTGTATTTCTCAGACCTATACGGATGCTAAGAGAAGGTATGTAGACTCACACCTGTCTTCATCTTGTCTGTTTAACTGACTCCAATACCCACAGTGTGTGTGACTCCTGCTTGTCATTACAGAGCCCAGTGCACACTGCAGGATCCAGAGCTGCTCTCAGGGGCACTGATAGATGTGGCCAAACACCTGGGCAACCTGAAGTTCAGAGTCTGGGAGAAGATGCTGGCGGTGGTGCAGTACAGTGAGTAGCCTACTGGGGGAGAGGGGTAAAAATGGTCACCATAGAACTATAAGTAATATGGCAATTCCAAATGTCCCAAGTCCTCCTCACATGTTGTCAAACACTATATGCAAAGAGTGGTCTTTTATGGTTATAATATCTATATAACATCAGAGCATTTTATTGATAAACTTTGTCAGGGTGGGCGAGAGAATGGACCCAAATGCAGAGTCAACAAACACTGAAAATCCAGAGTAAACGCTAAACCAAGAAAGTTGCTTTTAATTAGAACGATAAACAAAATGGAACAAAAACGAAGCCGCACAGGGCAAGTCAAAAAAGGACAACGTTCTTAATGCGCAAAAACAGAGAAAATGCCGAAATTCAAAAAACAGTGCAAAAACAGAACACGGGCAGGGAGGAAAACACTCACGGCAAAACACTGAGTAACAAGAACAAGAAGGAGTACAAACCGAAACACAATCAGAAGCACACGCAAGGATCCAGCACCCGAGTCAGGGAGAACAAGCACTGACGAGACACGGCAGGGCACAATGCACAATCAGGCCACAGAGAGGGAAGGGAAAACGAGACAACCAAAAACCAATAATTGAATAATTGAAAACAATAATACAATTACACGGGGGGAAAAGAACAGAACTAAAAACTGAAGTGCCGTCATCTGGCGGCCCAAAAAGAGAAATGCAAACAACCACAGACCCATGACAAACTTGTTTAGAGTTAGAGTATCATTTATCTTTTATTAGTTTTTTCTTCCTTCTTCAAAGAATATGACACAGATCTAATGTTTTATGTTTTTTCTTTTTTCTTTCATAGTGCATCAAAATATTAGATTTGTAATTTAAACCATGTCTATTTATGCTTCTTTTCATAATAATATATGAAGAATCTAAATCTAAATGGTTAATGTCTTCCCTTCTGTATTCCATCTTTATTGTTTAGCCCCTGTGATTCTGGATCCCAACACGATGTCCCCCTGGCTCTGTCTGTCAGATGACCTGACCTGTGTGAGGCTCACTGAAGTTGAACAACAGATTCCTGAAAACCCAGAGAGGTGTTCCCGTGCCGTAATGGTATTGGGCTCGGAGGGTTTTACTTCAGGGAAACACAGCTGGGAGGTGGAGGTGGGGAACAAATCTGCCTGGACTATAGGAGTAGTGCAAGAGTCAATCAACAGAAAGGAGGCCATTTCATGCAACCCAGGGAGTGGATTCTGGGTCCTAGCGCTGAGGAACGGTGATGATTACTTTGCAGCTGGAGTTGCTGCCCTCAAACTGAAGAGGAAGCCCCAGAGGATCAGAGTACACCTGGACTATAACAGGGGGGAGGTGTCCTTCTTCAACTCCAGTGACATGTCACACATTTACACTTTTAAAGGCAAATTCACCAAAAAAATATTCCCATATATCAATCCCCGCCAAAATGATGATGGCAGAAATGCTGGGGCCCTGCAGATCTGTCCATTGTCTTTAAGAGTGATGAAATCCCATTGAGTGTGTCATTAATAATGATGCCATCTCAGTGAGCGTATTATTAATCGTGATGTCATCTCAGTGAGTGCATCATCTCAGTGAAGGTGCCTGTAACTGATGTGACCTAAACTATTAAAACCCGTTGAAGTGGATTGGATGGGGCTTTGTAGTCAACATTTATTCATCTAGTAGTCTTTTCACACTTGCAGTGCCCTCTTTTACAGCACCTGCTCTCCATAGTTTCCTTGCATGTTGCTATTACAGTGTTTGCTGTCCCATAGCTTTAACTGTTCTGTGATTTTGTGTGTTTTGTATCTTGATGATCTTGTTTGTATGTTTCTTGTGTACACTTTGTGATGTTCTGTCGTGAATGGTTTTTATTTCTTTTAAGCCCCGCAAACAAATTGCCCCAAGGAGATAATACAAATTTGATTTCTTTTGATTTGATTATCAGTATGTCTTTTCCCCTTATCAGTCTGCAGTGCACACATAATCTCTAATAATCACATTGAGGTTTAGATTATTTGCACTGCATTGTTGTAATGACTGAAATGTATGGTACCAGCAGATTCTTGGCATCATTCTGAAAATGATTAGTTATGGGATAATATTTAAACTGTACAGATATGAGAGGTGTTGGGTAAAATGCTACCCTTATGTTACGGCCCCTGCCTCTGCTTGCCTGGGTAGTGCAGGTGGAGGAAGTTGCTTAATTACCTAATTGCCTGATTGCCTCCACCTGCCTGTGAGCCAACTTAAGCCCAGCAGTATGAGGCAAACAGAGATCTTCTTTCAGGTTTCTTTTGTGTGATTTGATTTGTGGTTTTGGGTTTGTAGTTTTTGTGAAGATCGTTTTGTTTGAACTTGGTGGGTTTTCCTTTTGTTTAGTTTGTTATTTATGCTAATAAATGTCTGGGTATGTGTTTAAATCAATTTTTGAGTAGTTGTTTTTGGGTACGTTGGACTTGTTGCGGCTTTTCGAGCCAGGCTGTAACACCATAGTTTAGCCTCATACAGTTGAGGCCAAAAGTTTACATACAACTAGACTAAAGACATTCACAACTCCACACGTTTCATGTTACCATACATTTCTTGTGTTAAATCAGTTACGGTATCTACTTTATTTCCATAAGAGGTAATTTTAAAATAGCCAAGACAGATTTATTTCAGCTTTTTATGTACTACATCAGATTTTCAGTGGGTCAAAAGATTACATATGCTTTGTTAGTATTTGGTGGGATTGCCTATTAATTGCTTAACTTAAATCAAATGCTTGGTAAACTTCTCACAATACTTTGCCAGAATTTTTGCCCATTCCTCCTGACAGAACTGGTAACTCAATCAGGTTTGTGGGCCTCCTTGCTCAGACATGCTTTTTCAGTTCAGTCCACAAATTTTCTATGGGATTCAGGTCAGGGCTTTGTGATGATCACTCCAATACTTTCACTTTGTCTTTAAGCCATTTTGTAACAACTTTGAAAGTATGCTTAGGATCATTGTCCTGCTGGAAGACCCAGTTGTGACCAGGTTCTTATTTTCAAGCTGATGTCTTGAGGTGTTGCTTCAGTATTTCTAGATAATACTCCTTCCTCATGATGCCATCTATTTTCTGAAGTGCACCAAGCCCTTTTCCAGCAAAACACCCCCACAACATGATTCTGTCACCCCCATGCTTCACAGTTGGGATGGTGTTCTTCAGATTAAAAGCCTCACCATTTTTCCTACATACATAGTGCTGATCAGTATGGCCAAAAAGTTCAATTTTTGTTTCATCTGACCAGAGAACACTCCTCCAAAAGGCTAGGTTTAAGTCCTGGCGATCACCTGGAAACGTCATTCTTGCTTTTTTATGCCAGTCTTGTGGTAGGGGCTTCTTCCTTGCATGACAGCCTTTCAAGCCATGGCGATGTAGGATTCTCTTAATGGTGGATGTAGATACCTTCGTACCTGATGCCTCCAGCTCCTTCACCAGTTCCTTTGTTGTTGTCTCGGGGTTCAGTTGAACCTTTCGGACCAAAGTTCGTTCAGGCCTGGGAGTTAATTTGTGCCTCCTTCCTGAAAAATGAAGTGTCTGTGTGGTCCCAAAATGTATATATTTGCATACAATTGTTTGTACAGATGCTCGTGGTACCTTCAGTTGTTTGGAAATTGCTGCTGAGGAGGAAGCAGACTTATGGAGGTCTGCAATTTTTTCTCTGAGGCCTTGGCTGATTTGCTTGGATTTTCCCATGGTATCAATGGCAAAAAGGCAGTGGCTCTAAAGGTAGACCCTTAAATACAGCCACAGGTGCCAATTAACTCCCAATTAAGACAATTGGCCAATCAGAAGCTTCTAAAAAGGCATGACATAAATTGCTGGAATCTTCCAGACTGTTTAAAGAGACAGTCAACTTGGCGTATGTAAACGTTTGACAAACTGGAATTCTGATATAATGAATTAAAGCTGAAATAAATCTGTCTCTAATCGATTGTTTTAAAATGACCTTGGATGTGAACTAAATAAATTCCCTAACTGACTTGCCAAAAGAAATGCATGGCGACATGAAATGAGTTGTGAAAAACTGAGTTTGAATATGTTTAGCCTAGGTGTATGTAAAATTTTGGCCTTAGCTGTAGATCAGCCCCTTTTGGGAGCATCAGGGGTTTATCTTTATTGAAGCATGCGTGTCTGTGCATGCAGGTGCATCTAAGAGGAACACATGAACTCACATTTAATTTTTACTTAACTTTACCACTTTACACATTAAACATTTTAATATGTATTATTTATTGTCATGATGAAGTACATGAGTGTAATTAACAGTAGTATTTTCCACCCTATATATATTTTGTCACACGCCAGCGTGACACCCTCTGGAGGGAGATGCGGCAGTATTGGGGAACACTGTTGGTTGCCACATGAAGAGAGAGAGAGAGTGCACCCCACCAAACACAAAATAAAATAAACAGCATTTTCCCCCTTCCCCCTCACGGGTTCCTGGCAAAAGCAGTGAATTAAAACAACAGACTAAAATAACAAGTACAAAAGAAAGCAATACAAAACAGAGCAGAAACATTTCAGTCCCCCGCTTGTAGCTGGTCAGATTTTCACTTGACCAGCTCCTCCCACTTTTCAGTATTGGTCCACTTTCTTGGTCTTGTGTTCAAATAAATAAAACTGAAACAAAAATCATAATGCGCTCTCGGTGTGAGCTCCCAGTCTCGGCCCCTGTGCTGCATACATGGGCCTCCTTTCTGTTGACGGATTCTTGCACCACTCCTATAGTCCAGGTAGGTTTTTCCCCCACCTCCACCTCCCAGCTGTGTTTCCCTGAAGTAAACCCCTCTGAGCCCAATACCCTTATGCCACAGGAAAACCTCTCTGGGTTGTCAGGAATCTGTTGTTCAACTTCAGTGTACCTCACACAGGTCAGAAATCAGTCCCCGCCAAAATGATGATGGCAGAAATGCTGGGGCCCTGCAGATCTGTCCATTGCCTGTAAGAGTGATGAAATCCCAGTAAGTCTGCCATTAATAATGATGCCATCGCAGTGAGCATATGATTAATAGTGATGTCACTGTGAGTGCCTCATCTCCGTGAAGGTGCCTGTAACTGATGTGACCTAAACTATTAAAACCATTGAACTGGATTGGATGGGGCTTTGTAATCAACATTTATTCATCTAGTAGTCTTTTCACACTTACAGTGCCCTCTTTTACAGCACCTGCTCTCCATAGTTTCCTTGCATGTTGCTATTACAGTGTTTGCTGTTCCATAGTTTTAACTGTTCTGAGAGTCTGTGTTTTGTATCTTGATAATCTTGTTTGGATGTTTCTTGCATACACTTTGTGATGTTCTGTCGGTTTTTATTTCCGTTATTTGCTGCAAACAAATTTCCCCAAGGGGATAATACAAACTTGATATCATTTGATTTGATTATCATTATGTCTTTTCCCCATATCAGTCTGCAGTGCCCACATAATCACTAATAATCGCACAGAGGTATATTGATGCTGCACGTATATTTTTATTGGAGCACGCGTGTGTGTGTGCATGCATGTGTGTGTGTGCACGTGTGTGCTTGTGTGCATGTGCATGTGTGTGTGTGCGTGTGAGTGTGTGAGTAACATGGCTAATTGTTACAGCCTTGCCCTGCTCAGATTTGGTTCCTGTTACCATTCTTAGTCTGTTCTTAAACTGGCAGATCTTCAGGAACAGGGTTGGGAATTATTGGTCTATTGCTTTACATTAACTGATAACTAAAGAAAGTTCTTTTGAATTATTTGATTTTAGCTACATTTTTATACGCCTTTGAATGTCAGCCAAAGACTGTTCTTGCTCTGCTGTTGGAAACATTTTACTGTGGTGTGATCTATGAGTGAACTAGCTTCAGTGCATTCTGAAAATTAACTAACTGAGCCAGGACATTTGGTGGGAACACAAACCAGCATACACACTGACATTCCAGGGATGGTTTTGCCAGCTGCTGCGAACTCAATTCACCATTTGTGCAACCGGTACCAGATTGTCTTTGGGTGTTCACATGCACACTTCTCTTTGACCGTTGAATGTCCTGATCTTAATCCAAAACCAAAGGACTATCGGGACAAGACTAGTAATATTACCTTTGCAGGGTCAGAGGCCAAATCCCTCATCCTCCGTCAAAGTCAACTCCCAGAGGGACGAGGGACTGATGTGCAAGACTTTGACTTAATAATAATAATAATAATAATAATAATAATAAACGTCTTGTTTAATTGGTCCAGTTGCAAACTTGTCTAGGTGACATACTGTATGGTATACTTAGCTGTAGTTGTCATTACATTTAAAAAAAAAAAAAACATTCACAACAATTTGGGCTAATTGTGTAGCTTAAAAAAAGTACATTACTCAAAAAATAAGAATGTTCATTGCACCAGACTTATGGGATCTGAGCTGGACATAATTGCCTTATCTACAGAGTATGAGAACTGTTCATAAAGTTGTGGCAGTGCACTCTTACCTCCACCTGGGGGCGTGAAAGCACATTCCACAAACAAAATGTAATCGACAGTACCTCAGTCCACAATCTCCACAACTACAGAGAATGCACAATGGAGTAAGCAAGGTTATGAACTTCTGTGTTGACCTTAAATAAATTTAAAAAACACAGAATGAAGGACTTTATAAAGGTCGCAAGGTCTCGGAAAAACACATTGTCAGAGTTCACACACAAGATTATCTGTCTCCTCCAAGAGGAGCAAATTAACTCACATTTAATTTTTACTTAACTTTACCACTTTACACATTGAACATTTTAAAATGTATTACTTAGATTTTGTCATGATGAAGTACATGAGTGTAATTAACAGTAGTATTTTCTGCACTACATATATTTTGTCACACACCAGCGTGACACCCTTGGGAGGGAGATGCGGCAGTATTGGGGAACACTGTTGGTTGCCACATGGAGAGAGAGAGAGAGAGAGTGCACCCCGCCAAACACAAAGTAAAATAAACGTCATTTTCCCCCATCCCGCTCACAGGTTCCCGGCAAAAGCAATCAACTAAAACAACAAACTAAAATAATAAAGACAAAAGAAAGCAAAACAAAACAGAGTGGAAACTTTTCAGTTCCCCGCTTGTAGCTGGCCAGATTTTCACCTGACCAGCTCCTCCCACTTTTTAAGTAGTGGTTCACTTATTCGGATTTGTGTTCAAATAACCAAAACCTTTAAAAAAATCTTGGTGTGAACCCAGTCTTGGCCTCAAATAGTGGAGAGCAGCACACCTTTCAGCACCTGGGCTGATTAGCTAACTTAACCAAGGTGCACGTGCTCTCTCCATCAGCCAATCTGCCTCTCCAGCAGACCAAATGCCACATTATTATTTCCTGATTCTTGAATCGGGGTGTGTCTGGCTGAGCAGTGAAAGTAAAGAAAAATCTGCAGTTGCTTCTCAAGGAGACAGCCTGTGACTAATTTTGTGAAATGGCGGCTAAAGCTTCATTTTTGGAAGAGGAGTTATGTTGTCCTGTGTGCTGTGAGATTTTCAAGGACCCTGTCGTCTTGGAGTGCAGTCACAGTTTCTGTAGACTCTGTTTGCAGCAGTGGTGGGGGGAGAACAGTCCTCGGGAGTGTCCCATCTGCAGGAGCAAAGCTTCTACAGGCCACCCTCCCGTAAGCCTGGCTTTAAAAAACATTGTGGAGTCCTACTTAAAGCAGAAGACCGAGTGTGAGGCTGCAGAGGCAAGTGAAGACCAGTGCCCTCTTCACAAAAAGGAACTTCTGTTCTTCTGTGAGGATGATTTGCAGCCTCTCTGTATTGTGTGTCAGACTTCAAAACAACACAGAAATCACCAGATTTGTCCAATAGAAGAGGCTGTTCCGGATCTGAAGGTATTCTATTTCTATTTATATTAGCATTAAAATATATAATCGCATCAAATAAGTAATTTTATATGCATTTTAAAAGTTGCACAGTTGTAATCTATTAGGATTTTATCAGGATGTTTTTTACTTCCTGCCTTTGCATATTGTACGACACAGTTCTCCGTTTCTCAGAATGCCTAATTTAGTACTTGCATAACCTGTCTACCCTGTATGGCATTATCATTGGTGTCATCTTATGAACATTTTCTTTCATTTCAGAATAAGCTCATGACTGCACTAATTCCTATTAAAAACAAATTAGAGAGGTACACTGCAGTTAAACAAGAGTGTGAAAAAAACACAAAACACATCAGGGTGAGTAAAACGGTTTCACAAAATATTATTTCATGATGCTTACAAAATAATAATAAACTGTTTAATGTAGGACTGTAAGGTATGTGTTAGAGAAATTAACTGTTAGTATAGTATATTAGTGTAGTGATAATTTTCTATCCTATGCCTACATCAAATCTGTGTATTTATACTACAGTACTGTATGTGACAACTTCTCTTAATACAGTTAAACTGGCATATGACTTTTTTCAGAAAGGAGTTTCATTTCTAAAAAATAAAATACCTACCTTCATTTTACATAATTTTTTTTTCTATGGAAATAAGGTAGAAATAGAAATTTTTTAAAACTATATTATATTAAATAGCTCGGATTAGGAGTAGGGCTCATTACCACTTCCTCATATGAAATGGGCTAAAGTCCAGAGAGTTTCCCCTCAGTTTAAACTGTGATGATGTCATAGTCTGGGACATCCTCTGAAGCATTCTCTTCTGCTGAAAGCTGGCTTGTAAACTCTCTCTCTGTAGGCTTGCAAAGACCCTGCAGTTTAGATTGCTTATTCAGGACCATATTTGAGGGTGTACCAACCCTCAAATATCAGCAAAGGCATAGACTCTAATTGTTCCATCAAATGCTCACTTCAGCCAAGCCTTCAGACTTACAAGCATGCTTATATCTTTAGATCCTTTTCTACTTGAGTGGGACCTGCATGCTGGCTACGAAAGAGAAGGGCCAAAATAAATCTCGGCATTGGACAAAATGAGTTTGATACGAGAAAGTTTGAGCATAACAAGCAGCTTTAAATGCAGATTTCATTGGGTAACATTTGTAATTTAGGCTTATTGATGAGTTGTAAGCCCAACATGAACCTCATGAAGGCAAAATAAAAGTCTATTGAATCACATATCTTATAGCCTAGTAAATGCATGAGAATATAGCAGAATATAACAGACATGCCTACTAAACTTACTATAATGTGTTTAAACTGTTTGGTTTACTCTTAATGTGCAGAGTCTTTTGTTCTCATGGATATTCTAGAGGAACCTATCAATACAGAAACCTTATTTATGTTTATAATTGTATTTCAATGGCAGAGTCAAGCCCAGCACACAGAGAACCAGATAAAGGCAGATTTTGAGAAGCTTCACCAATTTCTGCGAGCAGAAGAGGAGACCAGACTAGCTGCACTGAGGGAGGAAGCGGAGCAGAAGTGTCAGTTGATGAAGGAAATGATAGAGAACTTCACACAAGTTATTTCTACCCTTTCAAACACAATCAAGGCTATTGACACATCCATAGAGGGTGAAGATGCTTTCTTCTTAAAGGTGACTATTTATTTCTTGCATTGTTCTTGGCAATGACTGGTTCATTTAAATGGAGTTTGTCAAGAGTTAATGTTTCACCTTCTTTTATGCGTTTGTTCACATGCACGCACGCACGCACACACACACACATACACCTTCATTAAAATATATCAACTGGTTCTGCTGTTTCATTAGCTGATTATTCTCATAACGGATTATGTGTTTCCCTTCATAATTAATCCCTCCACTGTGTTTTTGTATTTCTCAGACCTATACGGATGCTAAGAGAAGGTATGTAGACTCACACCTGTCTTCATCTTGTCTGTTTAACTGACTCCAATCCCCACAGTGTGAGTGACTCCTGCTTGTCATTACAGAGCCCAGTGCACACTGTAGGATCCAGAGCTGCTCTCAGGGTCACTGATAGATGTGGCCAAACACCTGGGCAACCTGAAGTTCAGAGTCTGGGAGAAGATGCTGGAGATGGTGCAGTACAGTGAGTAGCCTACTGGGGGAGAGGGGTAAAAATGGTCACCATAGAACTATAAGTAATATGGCAATTCCAAATGTCCCAATTCCTCCTCACATGTTGTCAAACACTATATGCAAAGAGTGGTCTTTTATGGTTATAATATCTATATAACATCACAGCATTTTATTGATAAACTTTGTCAGGGTGGGCGAGGGAATGGACCCAAATGCAGAGTCAACAAACACTCAAAATCCAGAGTAAACGCTAAACCAAGAAAGTTGCTTTTAATTAGAACAATAAACAAAATGGAACAAAAACGAAGCCGCTCAGGGCAAGTCAAAAAATGACAACTTTCTTAATGCGCAAAAACAGAGAAAATGCAGAAATTCAAAAAACAGTGCAACAACAGAACACGGGCAGGGAGGAAAACACTCACGGCAAAACACTGAGTAACAAGAACAAGAAGGAGTACAAACCGAAACACAATCAGAAGCACACGCAAGGGTCTAGCACCCGAGTCGGGGAAAACAAGCACTGACGAGACACGGCAGGGCACAATGCACAATCAGGCCACAGAGAGGGAAGGGAAAACGAGACAACCAAAAACCAATAATTGAATAATTGAAAACAATAATACAATTACACGGGGGGAAAAGAACAGAACTAAAAACTGAAGTGCCGCCATCTGGCGGCCCAAAAAGGGAAACGCAAACAACCACAGAACCATGACAAACTTGTTTAGAGTTAGAGTATCATTTATCTTTTATTAGTTTTTTCTTCCTTCTTCAAAGAATATGACACAGATCTAATGTTTCATGTTTTTTCTTTTTTTCTTTAATAGTGCATAAAATGTTAGATTTGTAATTTAAACCATGTCTATTTATGCTTCTTTTCATAATAATATATGAAGAATCTAAATCTAAATGGTTAATGTCTTCCCTTCTGTCTTCCATCTTTATTGTTTAGTCTCTGTGATTCTGGATCCCAACACTATGTCCCCCTGGATCTGTCTGTCAGATGATCTGACTTGTGTGAGGCTCTCTGAAGTTAAACAACAGATTCCTGAAAACCCAGAGAGGTTTTCCCGTGGCGTAATGGTATTGGGCTCAGAGGGTTTTACTTCAGGGAAACACAGCTGGGAGGTGGAGGTGGGGAACAAATCTGCCTGGACTATAGGAGTGGTGCAAGAATCCGTCAACAGAAAGGAGGCCCATGTATGCAGCCCAAGGACTGGATTCTGTGTCCTATTTCTGAGGAACGGTGATTACTTTGCATCTGGAGTTACTAACCTCAAACTGAAGAGGAAGCCCCAGAGGATCAGAGTGGAGCTGGACTATGACAGGGGGGAGGTGTCCTTCTTCAACCCCAGTGACATGTCACACATTTACACTTTTAAAGGCAAATTCACCAAAAAAATATTCCCATATATCAATGCCCAAAAAAATGTTGATGGCAGAAATGCTGGGGCCCTGCAGATCTGTCCATTGTCTGTAAGAGTGATGAAATCCCATTGAGTGTGTCATTAATAATGATGCCATCTCAGTGAGCGTATTATTAATCGTGATGTCATCTCAGTGAGTGCATCATCTCAGTGAAGGTGCCTGTAACTGATGTGACCTAAACTATTAAAACCCGTTGAAGTGGATTGGATGGGGCGTTGTAGTCAACATTTATTCATCTAGTAGTCTTTTCACACTTGCAGTGCCCTCTTTTACAGCACCTGCTCTCCATAGTTTCCTTGCATGTTGCTATTACAGTGTTTGCTGTCCCATAGCTTTAACTGTTCTGTGATTTTGTGTGTTTTGTATCTTGATGATCTTGTTTGTATGTTTCTTGTATACACTTTGTGATATTCTGTCGTGAATGGTTTTTATTTCTTTTAAGCCCCGCAAACAAATTGCCCCAAGGAGATAATACAAATTTGATTTCTTTTGATTTGATTATCAGTATGTCTTTTCCCCTTATCAGTCTGCAGTGCACACATAATCTCTAATAATCACATTGAGGTTTAGATTATTTGCACTGCATTGTTGTCATGACTGAAATGTATGGTACCAGCAGATTCTTGGCATCATTCCGAAAATGATTAGTTATGGGATCATTTAAACTGTACAGATATGAGAGGTGTTGGGTAAAATGCTACCCTTATGTTACGTCCACTGCCTCTGCTTGCCTGGGTAGTGCAGGTGGAGGAAGTTGCTTAATTGCCTGATTGCCTCCACCTGCCTGTGAGCCAACTTAAGTCCAGCAGTATGAAGCAAACAGAGATCTTCTTTCAGGTTTCTGATGTGTGTGGTTTGATTTGTGGTTTTGGGTTTGTAGTTTTTGTGAAGATTGTTTTGTTTGAACTTTGTGGGTTTTCCTTGTTTAGTTTGTTATTTATGCTAATAAATGTCTGGGTTTGTGTTTTTAAATCAGTTTATGGATGGTTGTTTTTGGGTACGTTGGACTTGTTGCTGCGGCTTTTTGAGCCAGGCCGTAACAAATGGGGGCTCGTCCGGGATCTGCCATCCCACTTCTGACACTGCAGACACTCAGACACTTCTCTGCGGCAGCGAGGACGACGCGCGCAGACACACACTTCCCTGCGGCGGTGGTGGCAGACTTCCCTGGACAATTCGTGGATGTTTGGTATTTTTTATTTTTTGTGTAGTTTTGTACAGTAATTACAAAAAAAGGACCGATGTACCTTAGTTTTTGTCTTATGGGTGGGGGTGTTACATCCCCTGCCTCTGCATGCCTGGGTAGTGCAGGTGGAGGAAGTTGCTTAATTACCTAATTACCCGATTGCCTCCATCTGCCTGTGAGCCAACTTAAGCCCAGCAGTATGAAGCAAACAGATCTTCTTTCGGGTTTCTTTTGTGTGGTTTTGGGTTTGTAGTTTTTGTGAAGATCGTTTTGTTTGAACTTGGTGGGTTTTCCTTTTGTTTAGTTTGTTATTTATGCTAAAATGTCTGGGTTTGTGTTTAAATCAATTTTTGGGTAGTTGTTTTTGGGTACGTTGGACTTGTTGCGGCTTTTCGAGCCGAGCTGTAACACCGCAGTTTAGCCTCATACAGTTGAGGCCAAAAGTTTACATACAACTAGACTAAAGACATTCACAACTCCACACGTTTCATGTTACCATACATTTCTTGTGTTAAATCGGTTACGGTATCTACTTTATTTCCATAAGAGGTAATTTTAAAATAATAGCCAAGATGGATTTATTTCAGCTTTTTATGTACTACATCAGATTTTCAGTGGGTCAAAGATTACATATGCTTTGTTAGTATTTGGTGGGATTGCCTATTAATTGCTTAACTTAAATCAAATGCTTGGTAAACTTCTCACAATACTTTACCAGAATTTTTGCCCATTCCTCCTGACAGAACTGGTGTAACTCAATCAGGTTTGTGGGCCTCCTTGCTCAGACATGCTTTTTCAGTTCAGTCCACAAATTTTCTATGGGATTCAGGTCAGGGCTTTGTGATGATCACTCCAATACTTTCACTTTGTCTTTAAGCCATTTTGTTACAACTTTGAAGGTATGCTTAGGATCATTGTCCTGCTGGAAGACCCAGTTGTGACCAAGTTCTTATTTTCAAGCTGATGTCTTGAGGTGTTGCTTCAGTATTTCTAGATAATACTCCTTCCTCATGATGCCATCTATTTTCTGAAGTGCACCAAGCCCTTTTCCAGCAAAACACCCCCACAACATGATTCTGCCACCCCCATGCTTCACAGTTGGGATGGTGTTCTTCAGATTAAAAGCCTCACCATTTTTCCTACATACATAGTGCTGATCAGTATGGCCAAACAGTTCAATTTTTGTTTCATCTGACCAGAGAACACTCATCCAAAAGGCTAGGTTTAAGTCCTGGCGATCACCTCGAAACGTCATTCTTGCTTTTTTATGCCAGTCTTGTGGTAGGGGCTTCTTCCTTGCATGACAGCCTTTCAAGCCATGGCGATGTAGGATTCTCTTAATGGTGGATGTAGATACCTTCGTACCTGATGCCTCCAGCTCCTTCACCAGTTCCTTTGTTGTTGTCTCGGGGTTCAGTTGAACCTTTCGGACCAAAGTTCGTTCAGGCCTGTGAGTTAATTTGTGCCTCCTTCCTGAAAAATGAAGTGTCTGTGTGGTCCCAAAATGTATATATTTGCATACAATTGTTTGTACAGATGCTCTTGGTACCTTCAGTTGTTTGGAAATTGCTGCTGAGGAGGAAGCAGACTTATGGAGGTCCACAATTTTTTCTCTGAGGCCTTGGCTGATTTGCTTGGATTTTCCCATGGTATCAATGGCAAAAAGGCAGTGGCTCTAAAGGTAGACCCTTAAATACAGCCACAGGTGCCAATTAACTCCCAATTAAGACAATTGGTCAATCAGAAGCTTCTAAAAAGGCATGACATAAATTGCTGGAATCTTCCAGACTGTTTAAAGAGACAGTCAACTTGGCGTATGTAAACGTTTGACAAACTGGAATTCTGATATAATGAATTAAAGCTGAAATAAATCTGTCTCTAATCGATTGTTTTAAAATGACCTTTGATGTGAACTAAATAAATTCCCTAGCTGACTTGCCAAAAGAAATGTATGGTGACATGAAATGAGTTGTGAAAAACTGAGTTTGAATATGTTTAGCCTTGGTGGATGTAAAATTTTGGCCTGAGCTGTAGATCAGCCCCTTTTGGGAGCATCAGGGGTTTATCTTTATTGAAGCATGCGTGTCTGTGCATGCAGGTGCATCTGAGAGGAACACATGAACTCACATTTAATTTTTACTTAACTTTACCACTTTACACATTAAACATTTTAATATGTATCATTTATTGTCATGATGAAGTACATGAGTGTAATTAACAGTAGTATTTTCCACCCTATATATATTTTGTCACACACCAGCGTGACACCCTTCGGGAGGGAGATGCGGCAGTACTGGGGAACACTGTTGGTAGCCACATGGAGAGAGAGAGAGAGAGTGCACCCCACCAAACACAAAATAAAATAAACAGCATTTTCCCCCTTCCCCCTCACGGGTTCCTGGCAAAAGCAGTGAATTAAAACAGCAGACTAAAATAACAAGTACAAAAGAAAGCAATACAAAACAGAGCAGAAACATTTCAGTCCCCCGCTTGTAGCTGGTCAGATTTTCACTTGACCAGCTCCTCCCACTTTTCAGTATTGGTCCACTTTCTTGGTCTTGTGTTCAAATAAATAAAACTGAAACAAAAATCATAATGCGCTCTCGGTGTGAGCTCCCAGTCTCCGCCCCGAACTGTGGAGAGCAGCACACCTTTAAGCACATGGGCTGGTTAGCTAACGTGGCCCAGGTGCGTGTGCTCTCTCCACCAGCCAATCTGCCTCTCCAGCAGACTGAATGCTGAAGTGTGTGTGAGAACAGACAACACAGACGAGGTGGGATCAAGTCAAAAAGAGAACTGCCCAGTAACATGGCACAGCATTAACCCATAAACCGTATGCATTAACCAGAACATAACATTTCCTGCCTTTTTACGTCAGCTAACCGGGACGCTGTTAAAGGTAACGTACTTGCGTCAGTCGGTTAGGGTGAATTATGTGACACCGTAAAACATTACTAGGTGTGGCTGTTCACCACATACGTCCCCCCAGAATTCACAAAAACCGGCAGAGCCAACTTGTCGGGCGGTTTGATCACCCGACCACAACGGCTCCGGTTCGCTCGGGCCAGGGGTGGAGATGGCGTGTGGGCCTCTCCTGTGCCTCCGGCACTCTCGCGTAGCCCCGCAGCTATTGTTTCCTGATTCTTGCATCGAGGTGTGTCTGGCTGAGAAGTGAAACTAAAGAAAAATCTGCAGTTGCTTCTCAAGGAGACAGCCTGTGACTCATTTTGTGAAATGGCGGCTAAAGCTTCATTTTTGGAAGAGGAGTTATGTTGTCCTGTGTGCTGTGAGATTTTCAAGGACCCTGTCGTCTTGGAGTGCAGTCACAGTTTCTGTAGAGTCTGTTTGCAGCAGTGCTCGGGACAGAACAGTCCTCGGGAGTGTCCCATCTGCAGGAGCAAGGCCTCTACAGGCCACCCTCCCGTAAGCCTGGCTTTAAAAAACATTGTGGAGTCCTACTTAAAGCAGAAGACCGAGTGTGAGGCTGCAGAGGCAAGTGAAGACCAGTGCCCTCTTCACAAAAAGGAACATCTGTTCTTCTGTGAGGATGATTTGCAGCCTCTCTGTATTGTGTGTCAGACTTCAAAAAAACACAGAAATCACCAGATCTGTCCTATGGAAGAGGCTGTTCCAGATCTGAAGGTATTCTATTTCTATTTATATTAGCATTAAAATATATGATTGCCTCAAATAAGTATTGATTGGTGTCATCTTATGAAAATTCTTTTTTATTTCAGGATGGACTCACGACGGCATTAATTCCTATTAAAGAGAAGTTAGAGATGTACACTGAAGTTACACAAAAGTGTGAAAAAATCATAAAACACATCAGGGTGAGTGAAACAGTTCAACAAGTATAATTTCTTAACTGTTTAATGTAGACAGTAAGGTATGTTTAAGGTGAATATACTATTTGCGTAGTATATTAGTATAGTGATCATTTTATATCCAAAATTTGTGCATTTACGCCACAGTTCTGTGTATGATAACTTTTGGAATATGAGTTTCTTCAGAAAGGTGTTTCATTTCTTTAAAGTAAAATACCTGTGATGAAAACGAATAAAACGAATGAAAAATGATTCAATTGAATCATATTAAGTAGCTTGGACTCGAAGTAGGGCTCATTACCACATCCTCATATGAAATGGGCTAAAGTCCAGAGAGTTTCCCCTCAGTTTAAACTGTGATGATGTCATAGTCTGGGACATCCTCTGAAGCATTCTCTTCTGCTGAATGCTGGCTTGTAAACTCTCTCTCTCCAGGCTTGCAGAGACCCTGCAGTTTAGATTGCATATTCACAAACATATTTGAGAGTGTACCAAACCTCAATATCAGCAAGGGCTTAGACTCTAATTGTACCATCAAATGCCCACCTCAGCCAAGTCTTCAGAGCATGCTTATATTTCTAGACCCTTTTCTACTTGAGTGGGACCTGCATGCTGGCTGCAAAAGAGAAAGGCCAAAATAAATCTTGGCATTGGACAAAAAGAGTTTGATACGAGAAAGTTTGAGCATATCAGGCACCGTTAAATGCTGATTTAATTGAGTAACATTTGTAATTTAGGCTTATT
The DNA here is from genome assembly GCF_013347855.1 of Anguilla anguilla. Classification (NCBI taxonomy): domain Eukaryota; kingdom Metazoa; phylum Chordata; class Actinopteri; order Anguilliformes; family Anguillidae; genus Anguilla; species Anguilla anguilla. The sequence continues at coordinate 18,692,895 of NC_049202.1, forward strand.
GATTACTTGTAAGCCCAACATGAATCTCACGAAGGCAAAATAAAATGATTTAATGAATCGCATATCTTATAGCCTAGTAAATGCATGAGAATATAGCAGAATACAACCGACATGCCTACTAAACTTACTATAATGTGTTTAAACTGTTTGGTTTACTCTTAATGTGCAGAGTCTTTTGTTCTCATGGATATTCTAAAGGAACCCATCGATACAGAAGAAACCTTATTTATGTTTATAATTGTATTTCAATGGCAGAGTCAAGCCCAGCACACAGAGAACCAGATAAAGGCAGAATTTGAGAAGCTTCACCAATTTCTACGAGCGGAAGAGGAGACCAGACTGGCTTCACTGAGGGAGGAAGAGGAGCAGAAGTGTCAGTTGATGAAGGAAAAGATAGAGAACTTCACACAAGTTATTTTCACCATTTCAAACACAATCAAGACTATAGACAAAAGTATAGAGGGTGAAGATGCTTTCTTCTTAAAGGTGACTATTTATTTATCTCTTGCATTGTTCTTGGCAATGACTGGTTCATTTATATGGAGTTTGTCAATGAGAAGGAGAGTTAATGATACCCCTACTTATATTCTTTTACGCATTTGTTCACACACACACGCACACACACACACACACATGCACACATACACCTACATTAAAACATATCAACTGGTTCTCTTGTTTCATTTTCCGATTATTCACATAACATATCATGTGTTTTGCTTCATAAATAATCCCTCCACTGTGTTTTTGTATTTCTCAGACCTATAAGGATGTTAAGAGAAGGTATGTAGACTCACACCTGTCTTCATCTTGTCTGTTTAACTGACTCCAATCCCCACAGTGTCTGTGACTCCCGCTTGTCATTACAGAGCCCAGTGCACACTGCAGGATCCAGAGTTGCTCTCAGTGGCACTGATAGATGTGGCCAAACACCTGGGCAACCTGAAGTTCAGAGTCTGGGAGAAGATGCTGGAGACGGTGCAGTACAGTGAGTAGCCTACTGGGGGAGAGGGATAGAAACGGTCACCGTAGAATTATAAATAATATGGCAATTCCAAATGTCCCAGTTCCTCCTCACATGTTGTCAAACACTGTATGTAAGGAATGGTCTTTTATGCTCATGATATCTATATAACGTCACAGAATTCAGCATTTTATTGATAAGCTTGTTTAGAGTTAGAGTATCATTTACCTTTTATTAATTTTTCTTTTTTCTCTCAGGAATATGACACTGATCTAACTCCATGTCTCATTTTTATTTTTTCTGTTATAATGCAGTAATGCATCAAAATATTCAATTTAATTCAGATTTATAATTTAAACCTTGTGTATTTATGCTTCTTTCCATAATAATATATTAAGAATCTAAATCTAAATGGTTAATGTCTTCCCTTCTGTCTTCCATCTTTATTGTTTAGCCCCTGTGATTCTGGATCCCAACACTATGTCCTCCAGGATCTGCCTGTCAGATGATCTGACTTGTGTGAGGCTCACTGAAGTTGAACAACAGATTCCTGAAAACCCTGAGAGGTTTTCCAGTGCCGTAATGGTATTGGGCTTCGAGGGTTTTACTTCAGGGAAACACAGCTGGGAGGTGGAGGTGGGGAAGAAATCTGCCTGGACTATAGGAGTGGTGCAAGAATCCATCAACAGAAAGGAGGCCAATTTATGCAGCCCAGAGAGTGGATTCTGGGTCCTAGCGCTGAGGAACGGTGATGATTACTTTGCATCTGGAGTTGCTGCCCTCAAACTGAAGAGGAAGCCCCAGAGGATCAGAGTGCAGCTGGACTATGACAGGGGGGAGGTGTCCTTCTTTGACCCCAGTGACATGTCACACATTTACACTTTTAAAGGCACATTCACCGAAAAAATCTTCCCATATCTCAATCCCCGCCAAAATGATGATGGCAGAAATGCTGGGGCCCTGCAGATCTGTCCATTGTCTGTAAGAGTGATGAAATCCCAGTAAGTCTGCCATTAATAATGATGCCATCACAGTGAGCGTATCATTAATAGTGATGTCATCACTGTGAGTGCCTCATTTCCGTGAAGGTGCCTGTAACCGATGTGACCTATTAAAACCATTGAACTGGATTGGATGGGGCTTTGTAGTCAACATTTATTCATCTAGTAGTCTTTTCACACTTGCAGTGCCCTCTTTTACAGCACCTGCTCTCCCTAGTTTCCTTGCATGTTGCTATTGCAGTGTTTGCTGTTCCATAGTTTTAACTGTTCTGTGAGTCTGTGTGTTGTATCTTGATAATCTTGTTTGGATGTTTCTTGCATACATTTTGTGATGTTCTGTCATGAATGGTTTTTATTTCCTTTATTTGCTGCAAACACATTTCCCCAAGGGGATAATACAAACTTGATATCATTCGATTTGATTATCATCATGTCTTTTCCCCATATCGGTCTGCAGTGCACACATAATCACTAATAATCGCACAGAGGTGTATTGATGCTGCATGTGTATTTTTATTGGAGCATGCGTGTGTGTGTGCGTGTGTGCTTGTGTGTGTGTGAGTGACATGGCTAATTGTTACAGCCTTGCCCTGCTCACATGTAGTTTCTGATACCATTCCTAGTCTGTTCTTAAACTGGCAGATCTCCAGGAACAGGGTTGCGAATCTTTGGTCTATTGCTTTACATTGACTGATAACAAAAGAAAGTTCTTTTGAATTATTTGATTTTAGCTACATTTTTATACGCCCTTGAATGACAGCCAAAGACTGTTCTTGCTCTGCTATTGGAAACATTTTACTGTGGTGTGATCTATGAGTGAACTAGCTTCGGTGCATCCTGAAAATTAACTAACTGAGCCAGGACATTTGGTGGGAACACAAACCAGCATACACACTGACCTTCCAGGGATGGTTTTGCCAGCTTCTGTGAACTCAATTCACCATTCGTGCAACCAGTACCAGATTGTCTTTGGGTGTTCACATGCACACTTCTCTTTGACCGTTGAATGTCCTGATCTTAATCCAAAACAAAGGGACTATCGGGACAAGACTAGTAATATTACCTTTGCAGGGTCAGAGGCCAAATCCCTCATCCTCCGTCAAAGTCAACTCCCAGAGGGACAAGGGACTGATGTGCACAATTTTGCCTTAATAATAATAATAATAATAACAACAACAACAACAACAACAACAACAACAACAACAACAACAATAATAATAATAATAATAATAATAATAATAATAATAATAACAATAACAATAATAATAATAATAATAATAATAATAATAATAATAAACATCTTGTTTAATTGGTCCCGTTGCAAACCTGTTTAGGTGACATACTGTATGGTATACTTAGCTGTAGTTGCCATAAAAACATTTTTTTTTTAAAAAACATTCACAAAACTCAATTTGGGCTAATTGTGTAACTTAAAAAAAGTACATTACTCAAAAAATAAGAATGTTCATTGCACCAGACTTATGGGATCTGAGCTGGACATAATTGCCTTATCTACAGAGTATGAGAACTGTTCATAAAGTTGTGGCAGTGCACTCTTACCTCCACCTGGGGGCGTGAAAGCACAAACAAAAGTACCTCAGCCTACAATCTCCACAACTACAGAGAATGCACAACGGAGTAAGCAAGGTTATGAACTTCTGTGTTGACCTTAAAAAAAATTAAAAAACACAGAATGAAGGACTTTATAAAGGGCGCAAGGTCTCGGAAAAACACATTGTCAGAATTCACACACAAGATTATGTCTCCTCCAAGAGGAGCAAATTAACTCATTTAATTTTTACTTAACTTTACAACTTTACACATTAAACATTTTAATGTTTATTACTTAATTATTGTCATGATGAAGTACATGCGTGTAATTAACAGTAGTATTTTTCGCCCTATATATATTTTGTCACACACCAGCGTGACACCCTTGGGAGGGAGATGCGGCAGTACTGGGGAACACTGTTGGTAGCCACATGAAGAGAGAGAGAGAGATGGAGTGCACCCCACCAAACACAAAATAAAATAAATGTCATTTTCCCCGTTTCCCCTCATGGGTTCCTGGCAAAAGCAGTGAATTAAAACAACAAACTAAAATAACAAGTACAAAAGAAAGCAAAACAAAACAGAGCAGAAACTTTTCAGTCCCACGCTTGTAGCTGGCCAGATTTGCACCTGACCAGCTCCTCCCACTTTTCAGTATTGGTCCACTTTCTTGGTCTTGTGTTCAAATAAATAAAACTGAAACAAAAATCATAATGCGCTCTCGGTGTGAGCTCCCAGTCTCGGCCCCAAACTGTGGAGAGCAGCACACCTTTAAGCACCTGGGCTGGTTAGCTAACGTAGCCCAGGTGCGTGTGCTCTCTCCGCCAGCCAATCTGCCTCTCCAGCAGACTGAATGCCAAATTATTTTTTTTTTATTCTTGCATAGGGGTGTGTCTGGCTGAGAAGTGAAAGTAAACAGAAATCAGCAGTTTCTTCTAAAGGAGACAGCCCGTGACTCATTTTGTGAAATGGCGGCTAAAGCTTCATTTTTGGAAAAGGAGTTATGTTGTTCTGTGTGCTGCGAGATTTTCAAGGACCCTGTCGTCTTGGAGTGCAGTCACAGTTTCTGTAGAGTCTGTTTGCAGCAGTGGTGGGGGGAGAACAGTCCTCTGGAGTGTCCCATCTGCAAGAGCAAGGCCTCTACAGGCCACCCTCCCATTAACCTGGCTTTAAAAAAAATTGTGGAGTCCTACTTAAAGCAGAAGACCGAGTGTGAGGCTGCAGAGGCAAGTGAAGACCAGTGCCCTCTTCACAGAAAGGAACTTCTGTTCTTCTGTGAGGATGATTTGCAGCCTCTCTGTATTGTGTGTCAGACTTCTAAACAACACAGAAATCACCAGATCTGTCCTATGGAAGAGGCTGTTCCGGATATGAAGGTATTCTATTTCTATTCATATTAGCATTAAAATATATGATTGCCTCAAATAAGTAATTTAATATTCATTTCAAAAGTTGCATTGAAGAAATCCTGACAGAGAGAACAAACAGGTACTTCCTGGTGTTTTTGCTTGTAATGTATCAGGATTTTATCAGGATGCGCTTCACTTGCTGCCTTCGCTTACAATACAGCAAAGCTCTCGATGTCTCAGAATGCCTAATTTAGTATTTGTTTCACATATCTACCCTGGATGACATTATGATTGGTCTCATCTTATGAAAATTCTATTTCATTTCAGGATGGACTCATGACAGCATTAATTCCTATTAAAGAAAAGTTAGAGATGTATACTGAAGTTACACAAGAGTGTGAAAAAACCATAAAACACATCAGGGTGAGTGAAATAGTTCAATAAAATATCACTGTCACATCTCATGAAACTTGCAAAAGAATAATAGAGTATCATTTCTTAATTGTTTAATGTAGGACTGCAAGGTATGTGTTAGATGAATATACTATTTTTATGGTATATTAGTATATTGATCATTTTATATCCAAAATCTGTGCATTTGTACCAGTCCTGTGTATGATAACTTGTGGCATATGAGTTTCTTCAGAAAGGTATTTCATTTCTTTAAATTGAAATGCCTATGTTTATTTTTCATAAATCGATAGAAAAATGATTCAACTGAATCACATTAAGTACCTCGGACTAGGAGTAGGGCTCATTACCGCTTCCTCATATGAAAAGGGGTGAAGTACAGAGAGTTTCCCCTCAGTTTAAACTGTGATGATGTCATAGTCTGGGACATCCTCTGAAGCATTCTCTTCTGCTGAATGCTGGCTTGTAAACTCTCTCTCTGTAGGCTTGCAGAGGCCCTGCTGCTTAGATTGCATAGTCAATCAAAATTCAGAAACTTCATTTATGTTTATAATTGTATTTCAATGACAGAATCAAGCCCAGCACACAGCGAACCAGATAAAGGCAGATTTTGAGAAGCTTCACCAATTTCTACGAGAGGAAGAGGAGACCAGTCTGGCTGCACTGAGGGAGGAAGAGGAGCAGAAGTGTCAGTTGATGAAGGAAAAGATAGAGAACTTCACACAAGTTATTTCTACCCTTTCAGACACAATTAAGGCTATTCACACATCCATAGAGGGTGAAGATGCTTTCTTCTTAAAGGTGACTATCTATTCATTTCTTGCATCATCCTCTCAATGACTGGTTCATTTATATGGCGTATGTCAAGGAGAAGTAGCATTAATGATATACCTTCTTTTATGTGTTTGTTCTCACACACACGTACGCACGCACACATGCATGCACTCACATTAACGTATATCAACTGGTTCTGCTGTTTCATTTGCGGATTATTCACATTATATATGATGTGTTTCCCTTCATAATTAATCCCCCCACTGTGTTTTTGTATTTCTCAGACCTATACGGATGCTAAGAGAAGGTATGTAGACTCAGACCTGTCTTCATCTTATCTGTTTAACTGACTCGAATCCCCACAGTGTGTGTGACTCCTGCTTGTCATTACAGAGCCCAGTGCACACTGCAGGATCCAGAGCTGCTCTCAGGGGCACTGATAGATGTGGCCAAACACCTGGGCAACCTGAAGTTCAGAGTCTGGGAGAAGATGCTGGAGGTGGTGCAGTACAGTGAGTAGCCTACTGGGGATGAGGGGTAAAAATGGTCGCCATAGAATTATAAATAATATGGAAATTTAAAACGTCACAGTTCTTGCTCATATGTTGACAAACACTATATGCAAAGAGTGGTCTTTTATGGTTATAATATCTACATAACATTACAGAATTCAGCATTTTATTTTTTTATTAGTTTTTTTACTTCTTTCTTTAAGGAATATGACACTGATCTAACTCCATGTCTTATGTTTTTGTTGTATTTTTCTTTTTCCTTTTATAATGCAGTAATGCATCAAAATATTAGATTTCATTCACATTTATAATTTAAACCATGTCCATTTATGCTTCTTTCCTTAAAAATGTATGAAGAATCTAAATATGAATGGTTAATGTCTTCCCTTCTGTCTTCCATCTTTATTGGTTAGCCCCTGTGATTCTGGATCCCAACACTATGTGCCCCCGGGTCTGTCTGTCAGATGATCTGACTTGTGTGAGGCTCTCTGAAGTTAAACAGCAGATTCCTGAAAACCCAGAGAGGTTTTCCTGTGGCGTAATGGTATTGGGCTCAGAGGGTTTTACTTCAGGGAAACACAGCTGGGAGGTGGAGGTGGGGGAAAAACCTACCTGGACTATAGGAGTGGTGAGAGAGTCCATCAACAGAAAGGAGGTCATTTCATGCAACCCAGGGAGTGGATTCTGGGTCCTAGGGGTGAGGGATGGTGATGATTACATTGCATCTGGAGGTGCTGTCCTCAAACTGGAGAGAAAACCCCAGAGCATCAGAGTGGAGCTGGACTATGACAGTGGGGAGGTGTCCTTCTTTGACCCCAGTGACATGTCACACATTTACACTTTTAAAGGCACATTCACCGAAAAAATCTTCCCATATGTCAATCCCTACCAAAATGATGATGGCAGAAATGGTGGGGTCTTGCAGATCTGTCCATTGTCTGTAAGAGTAATGACATCCCAGTAAATGTATCATTAATAGTAATGTTATCCCAGTGAGTGTATCATTGTTAGTGATGTTATCCCAGTGAATGCATCGTCTCAGTGATGGTGCCTGTAACTTATATGACCTAAACTATTAAAACTGTCGAAGACTGTTCTGGAGTGGATTGGATGGTGCTTTGTAATCAACATTTATTCAACTAGTGGTCTATTCACACTCGCTGTGCCCTCTTTTACAGCACATGCTCTTCATAGTTTCCTTGCATGTTGCTATTGCAGTGTTGGCTGTTCCATAGTTTTAACTGTTCTGTGATTCTCTGTGTTATGTATCTTGATGATCTTGTTTGTATGTTTCTTGTATACACTTTGTGATGTTCTGTCGTGAATGGTTTTTATTTCTTTTAAGACCCGCAAACAAATTGCCCCAGGGAGATAATCCAAACTTGATTTCTTTTGATTTGATTATCATTTTGTTTTATATGTCCCCTTATCAGTCTGCAGTGCACACATAATCTCTAATAATCACATTGAGGTTTAGATTATTTGCACTGCATTGTTGTCATGACTGAAATGTATGGTACCAGCAGATTCTTGGCATCATTCTGAAAATGATTAGTTATGGGATAATATTTAAACTGTACAGATATGAGAGGTGTTGGGTAAAATGCTACCCTTATGTTACGACCCCTGCCTCTGCTTGCCTGGGTAGTGCAGGTGGAGGAAGTTGCTTAATTACCTAATTGCCTGATTGCCTCCACCTGCCTGTGAGCCAACTTAAGCCCAGCAGTATGAGGCAAACAGAGATCTTCTTTCAGGTTTCTTTTGTGTGATTTGATTTGTGGTTTTGGGTTTGTAGTTTTTGTGAAGATCGTTTTGTTTGAACTTGGTGGGTTTTCCTTTTGTTTAGTTTGTTATTTATGCTAATAAATGTCTGGGTTTGTGTTTAAATCAATTTTTGGATTGTTGTTTTTGGGTACGTTGGACTTGTTGCGGCTTTTCGAGCCAGGCTGTAACACCGTAGTTTAGCCTCATACAGTTGAGGCCAAAAGTTTACATACAACTAGACTAAAGACATTCACACATTCACCACTCCACACATTTCATGTTACCATACATTTCTTATGTTAAATCAGTTACGGTATCTACTTTATTTCCATAAGAGGTAATTTTAAAATAATAGCCAAGACAAAAGAAAGCAATACAAAACAGAGCAGAAACATTTCAGTCCCACGCTTGTAGCTGGTCAGATTTTCACTTGACCAGCTCCTCCCACTTTTCAGTATTGGTCCACTTTCTTGGTCTTGTGTTCAAATAAATAAAACTGAAACAAAAATCATAATGCGCTCTCGGTGTGAGCTCCCAGTCTCGGCCCCAAACTGTGGAGAGCAGCACACCTTTAAGCACCTGGGCTGGTTAGCTAACATAGCCCAGGTGCGTGTGCTCTCTCCGCCAGCCAATCTGCCTCTCCAGCGGATTGAATGCTGAAGTGTGTGTGAGAACAGACAACACAGACGAGGCGGGATCAAGTCAAAAAGATAACGCAGCGGCTCTTTACGGCCCAGTAACATGGCACAGCATTAACCCATAGACCGTATGCATTAACCAGAACATAACATTTCCTGACTTTTTACGTAAGCTAACCGGGACGCTCTTAAAGGTAACGTACTTGCGTCAGTCGGTTACAGTGAATTATGTGACACCGTAAAACATTACTAGGTGTGGCTGTTCACCACATACGTCTCCCCAGAATTCACAAAAACCGGCAGAGCCAACTTGTCGGGCGGTTTGATCACCCGACCACAACGGCTCCGGTTCGCTCGGGCCGGGGGTGGAGACGGCGTGAGGGCCTCTCCTGTGCCTCCGGCACTCTCGCGTAGCCCCGCAGCTATTGTTTACTGATTCTTGCATCGAGGTGTGTCTGGCTGAAAAGTGAAAGTAAAGAAAAGTCTGCAGTTGCTTCTCAAGGAGACAGCCCGTGACTCATTTGGTGAAATGGCGACTAAAGCTTCATTTTTGGAAGAGGATTTATGTTGTTCTGTGTGCTGTGAGATTTTCAAGGATCCTGTCGTCTTGGAGTGCAGTCACAATTTCTGTAGAGTCTGTTTGCAGCAGTGCTGGGGGGAGAACAGTCCTCGGGAGTGTCCCATCTGCAGGAGCAAGGCCTCTACAGGCCACCCTCCCATTAACCTGGCTTTAAAAAACATTGTGGAGTCCTACTTAAAGCAGAAGACCGAGTGTGAGGCTGCAGAGACAAGTGAAGACCAGTGCCCTCTTCACAAAAAGGAACTTCTGTTCTTCTGTGAGGATGATTTGCAGCCTCTCTGTATTGTGTGTCAGACTTCAAAAAAACACAGAAATCACCAGATCTGTCCTATGGAAGAGGCTGTTCCAGATCTGAAGGTATTCTATTTCTATTTATATTAGCATTAAAATATATGATTGCCTCAAATAAGTAATTTAATATTCATTTCAAAAGTTGCATTGAGCAAATCCTGACAGAGAGAACAAACAGGTACTTCCTGGTATTTTTGCTTGTAATGTATCAGGATTTTATCAGGATGCGTTTCACTTGCTGCCTTTGCTTACAATACAGCACAGCTCTCGATGTCTCAGAATGCCTAATTTAGTATTTGTTTCACATATCTACCCTGGATGACATTATGATTGGTGTCATCTTATGAAAATTCTATTTCATTTCAGGATGGACTCATGACAGCATTAATTCCTATTAAAGAAAAGTTAGAGATGTACACTGAAGTTACACAAGAGTGTGAAAAAACCATAAAACATATCAGGGTGAGTGAAACAGTTCAATAAAATATCACTGTCACATCTCATGAAACTTGCAAAAGAATAATAGAGTATCATTTCTTAATTGTTTAATGTAGGACTTCAAGGTATGTGTTAGATGAATATACTATTTTTATGGTATATTAGTATATTGATAATTTTATATTTTTTATATTTTTTTATATTTTACACAAAAGTGTGAAAAAATCATAAAACACATCAGGGTGAGTGAAACAGTTCAACAAGTATAATTTCTTAACTGTTTAATGTAGGACAGTAAGGTATGTTTAAGGTGAATATACTATTTGCGTAGTATATTAGTATAGTGATCATTTTATATCCAAAATCTGTGCATTTATACCAGTCCTGTGTATGATAACTTGTGGCATATGAGTTTCTTCAGAAATGTGTTTCATTTCTTTAAATTGAAATGCCTATGTTTATTTTTCATAAATCGATAGAAAAATGATTCAACTGAATCATATTAAGTAGCTCGGTCTAGGAGTAGGACTCATTACCACTTCCTCATATGAAATGGGCTAAAGTCCAGAGAGTTTCCCCTCAGTTTAAACTGTGATGATGTCATAGTCTGAGACATCCTCTGAAGCATTCTCTTCTGCTGAATGCTGGCTTGTAAACTCTCTCTCTAGGCTTGCAGAGGCCCTGCTGTTTAGATTGCATATTCAATCAAAAACTTTATTTATGTTTATAATTGTATTTCAATGGCAGAATCAAGCCCAGCACACAGAGAATCAGATAAAGGCAGATTTTGAGAAGCTTCACCAATTTCTACAAGAGGAAGAAGCGACCAGACTAGCTGCACTGAGGGAGGAAGAGGAGCAGAAGTGTCAGCTGATGAAGGATAAGATAGAGAACTTCACACAAGTTATTACCACCCTTTCAGACAAAATCAAGGCTATTGACAAAATCATAGAGGGTGAAGATCCTTTCTTCTTAAAGGTGACTATTTATTTATTCCTTGCATTATTCTTGGCAATGACTGGTTCATTTATATGGCGTTTGTCAATGAGAAGGAGAGTTAATGATACACCTACTAATATTATATACCCTTTTATGCATTTGTTCACGGACACACACACACACACTCACTCACATATACACCTTCATTAAAATATATCAACTGGTTCTGCTGTTTCAGTTGCATATTATTCACATTACTGATTATGTGTTTCCCTTCATAATTAATCCCCCCATTGTGTTTTGTATTTCTCAGACCTATAAGGATGCTAAGAGAAGGTAGGCAGACTCTCACCTGTCTTCCTCTTATCTGTTTAACTGAATTCAAACTCCAAAGCCTGACTGTCTCCGCTTATTTTTACAGAGCCCAGTGCACACTGCAGGATCCAGAGCTGCTCTCAGGGTCACTGATAGATGTGGCCAAACACCTGGGAAACCTGAAGTTCAGAGTCTGGGAGAAGATGCTGGAGATGGTGCAGTACAGTGAGTAGCCTACTGGGGGAGAGGGATTGAAACGGTCACCGTAGAATTATAAATAATATGGAAATTCCAAATGTCCCAGTTCTTGCTCACATGTTATTAAACACTATATGCAAAGAGTGGTCTATTATGGTTATAATATCTATGTAACATCACAGAATTCAGCATTTTATTGATAAACGTATCAGAGTTAGAGTATCATTTATTTTTTATTAGTTTTTTTTTTTTTTCAAGGAATATCACACAGATCTAATTGCATGTCTTATGTTTTTTTTTTAATGTTTTCTTTAACAATGCATCAAAATATTAGATTTCATTCAGATTTGTAATTTAAACCTTGTCTATTTATCCTTCTTTCTATAAAAATATATGAAGAATCTAAATATGAATGGTTAATGTCTTCCCTTCTGTCTTCCATCTTTATTGTTTAGCCCCTGTGATTCTGGACCCCAATACTATGTGCCCCCGGGTCTGTCTGTCAGATGATCTGACTTGTGTGAGGCTCTCTGAAGTTAAACAGCAGATTCCTGACAACCTAGAGAGGTTTTCCTGTGGCGTAAGGGTATTGGGCTCAGAGGGTTTTACTTCAGGGAAACACAGCTGGGAGGTGGAGGTTGGGGAAAAACCTACCTGGACTATAGGAGTGGTGAGAGAGTCCATCAACAGAAAGGAGGTCAGTGCATGCAGCCCAGAGAGTGGATTCTGGGTCATAATGCAGAAGAACGGTGAGCATTACAGAGCAGCTGGAGTTGCTGCTAACCTCAAACTGAAGAGGAAGCCCCAGAGGATCAGAGTGGAGCTGGACTATGACAGGGGGAAGGTGTCCTTCTTTGACCCCAGTGACATGTCACACATTTACACTTTTAAAGGCACATTCACTGAAAAAATCTTCCCATTCATCAGTCCCTGCCTAAATGATGAGTGCAGAAATGCTGGGGCCCTGCAGATCTGCCCATTGTCTGTAAAAGTAATGAAATCCCAGTAAGTGTGTCATTAATAATGATGTCACCTCAGTGAGCGTATCATTAATAGTGATGTCATCACTGTAAGTGTATAATTATTAGTGATGTCATCCCAGTCAGTGTCTCATCTCAGTGAAGGTGCCTGTAACTGATGTGACCTATACTATTAAAACTGTTGAAGTGGATTGGATGAGGCTTTGTAGTCAACATTTGTTCATCTATTAGTCTTCTGTCACTTGCTGGGACCTCTATATGAAATCTACAGCACCAGCTCTCCATAGTTTCCTTGCATGTTGCTATTGCAGTGTTTGCAGTTCCATAGTTTTTACTGTTCTGTCAGTCTGTGTCTTTTGTATCTTGATAATCTTGTTTGTATGTTTCTTGTATACACTTTGTGATGTTCTGTCGTGAATGGTTTTAATTTCCTTTATTTTCTGCAAACAAATTGTCCCAAGGGGATTAAAAAAAAAAATACAAATTTCATATCATTTGATTTGATTATCATTATTCCTTTTCTCCTTAACAGTCTGCAGTGCTCACATAATCACTAATAATCGCATAGAGGTTTAGATTATTTGCATTGCATTGTTGTAATGACTGGTGTTTGGTAAAATGCTACCACTCGGTTTAGCATTATAGATCAGCACATTTTGGGAGCATCAGGTGTGCATCTTCATTGAGGCATGTGTGTGTGGGTGTGCGTGCATGCTTGCTTGTGTGTAAGTGTGTGTACATGTGCGTGTGCTTGTGTGTGTGTGTGCTGGTTTGTGTGTGTGTGTGCTTGTGTGTGTGTGCGTGACATGGCTAATTGTTGCAGCCTTGCCCTGTTGTGATGCGGTTCCTGTTACCATTCTTAGTCTGCTCCTAAACAGGCAGATCTCCAGGAACAGGTTTGGGAATGATTGGTCTATTGCTTTACACTAACACATAACTAAAGAAAGTTTCTTTGAATTATTTGATTTTAGTTACATCTTTGTATGCTCTTGAATGACAGCTGAAAACATTTCCTGCACTGCTATTAGAAACATTTTACTTTGGTGCATACTGCAAATGAACTAACCGAGCCAGGATATTTGATGGGAAAAAATCCAGCATACACACTGACCTTCCAGGGATGGTTTTGCCAGCTGCTGTGAACCCAATTCCACATCCGTGCAACCGGTACCAGATTTGGGTCTTTGGGTATACACATGCACACTTCTCCTTGACCAATTAGTTGAATGTCCTGATCTTAATCCAAAACAAAGGGACTATCGGGGCATGACTGGTAGTATTACCTTTGCAGGGTCAGAGGCCAAATCCTTCATCCTCTGTCAAAGTCAACTCCCAGAGGGACTGACGTGATGGATTTTGCCTAATAATTCAGTTATAATAACAACAACAACAACAACAACAACAACAATAATAAATGTATTGTTTAATTGGTTCAGTTACAACCTTGTGTCGGTGACATACTGTATGCTATACTTAGCTGTAATTATCATTCAAAAAAATTAAGAAAAACATTAGCAAAACTTGATTTGCACTAATTATGTAAAATAAGGATGCACATTGCATCAGCTTCATGGGAAATAAGCTGGACATCATTGCCTTATCTCTAGAGCATGAGGACTGATAAAGCTGTGGCAGTGCACTCTTACCTCCACCTGGGGGCATGAAAGCACATTCCACAAACAAAATGTAATGGACAGTACCTCAGTCTACAATCTCCACAACCACAGTGAATGCACACCGGAGTAATCAAGGTTACAAACTGCTGTGTTGTGTTGACCTTTAATAAAAAACATAGAATGAAGGACTTTATAAGTGGCGAAGCACATAAAACACATTATGAGAGTTCACACACAAATCTGTCCCCTCTAAGAGGAACAAATGAACTCACATTTAATGTATACTTAACTTTACAACTTTACACATTAAACTACTTATTTATTGTCAGTAGTATTTTCTGCCCTATATATATTTTGTCACACGCCAGCGTGACACCCTTGGGAGGGTGCACTGGACTGCACTCCTCTCAGTCAGTGAGTCAGTGAGTCACTCCATGCCGCACAAGCAGCCTCCCTCTCCTCTGTCCTGATTCTTCCAGAACTCTCCGCTGCATTTGACACTGTGGAGCACTCTATCCTCCTGTCCTCCCTGGCAGCAACAGGGATCTGCGGCACAGTCCTTGACTGGATTGAGTCTTACCTCTCTGACCGTTCCTTCCAGGTTGCCTGGGCGGATAAGGTATCACCACCCCGCCCCCTCGCCACCGGAGTTCCCCAGTGCTCAGTCCTCGGTCCCCTTCTCTTCTCCTTGTACACCAGATCCCTTGGCCCTGTAATATCTGCCCATGGCTTGTCCTATCACTCCTATGCCGACGACACGCAACTCTTTCTCTCCTTCTCCCCATCGGACACACAGGTCCCTGCCCGCATCTCTGCTTGCCTGAGGGACATACAGAGCTGGATGGACAATCACCACCTGAAGCTCAACCCGGGAAAGACGGAGCTAATCTTTATTCCTACTCTATCCTCTCCCCACCTCGACTTTTCCATTTCCCTAGAGGACATCGTAGTGACATCATCACCCTGTGCCAAGAATCTCCGAGTGGTGATGGACAACAGGCTGTCCCTCTCCAAGAACATCGCAGCGGTAAGCCGGGCATGCAGATTTTTCCTGTATAACATCCGCAGAATCTGCCCCTTTCTCACCACCTACTCAACCCAGCTCCTGGTCCAAGCAATGGTTCTATCCCGCCTGGACTACTGCAACTCTCTCCTGGCTAGACTACCAGCATCTGCCACCAGACCCCTGCAACTCATTCAGAATGCTGCGGCTCGTCTGGTCTTCAACCTCCCCAGACACTCCCACGTCACTCCCCTGCTCACTACCCTCCACTGGCTGCCTGTTATAGCTCGCATCAAATTTAAAACATTGGTCCTAGCATACCAGGCAGTCAAGGGATCAGCCCCAGCATACCTCCACAACATATTCAAACCCTACATGCCAGCCAGATCCCTCCATTCTGCTACCTCAGGAAGCCTGGCACCTCCCCCTCTTCGCACCTGCACTTCCAGAACACGTCTCCTGTCTGTTCTGGCCCCGCGATGGTGGAATGACCTCCCTGTGGAGGTCAGAACAGCTGAGACACAGACCCATTTCAAACGACGACTGAAGACTCACCTCTTCAGGCTGCACCTCTCCCCATCCTTCCCTACCCCCCTGCAAATGACTGTAAGCGTAGGGTTGTAACTAGGCAGCTGTTTCGTAGGTGACTTAGGTGCATTAACTGTCTTAACTACTACGTGTATTTTTCCATAGACTGCGTTGTTGCCGTTCTCGTTGTTAATGTTAATCAGTGTAACCTTCAGGGTCCAAGTTGAACTATGCGGTTGTTCCCTGCACTTGGACCGGTACTTCTCTCTAGGGGTTTCGTCATACTTGTTCCTGGTTATGGTTATACACTAACACTAAATAAAATAAACAGCATTTTCCCCCATCCCCCTCACAGGTTCCCGGCAAAAGCAATGAACTAAAACAACAAATTAAAATAACAAGTACAAAAGAAAGCTAAACAAAACAGAGCGGAAACTTTTCAGTCCCCTGCTTGTAGCTGGCCAGATTTAGACTTGACCAGCTCCTCCCGCTTTTCAGTATTGGTCCACTTTCTTGGTCTTGTGTTCAAATAAATAAAACTGAAACAAAAATCATAATGCGCTCTCGGTGTGAGCTCCCAGTCTCGGCCCCAAACTGTGGAGAGCAGCACACCTTTAAGCACCTGGGCTGGTTAGCTAACGTGGCCCAGGTGCGTGTGCTCTCTCCACCAGCCAATCTGCCTCTCCAGCGGATTGAATGCTGAAGTGTGTGTGAGAACAGACAACACAGACGAGGCGGGATCAAGTCAAAAAGAGAACGCAGCGGCTCTTTACGGCCCAGTAACTTGGCACAGCATTAACCCATAGACCGTATGCATTAACCGGAACATAACAGTTTGGTCACCCGACCTCAACGGCTCCGGTTCGCTCGGGCCGGGGGTGGAGACAGAGTGTGGGCCTCCACTGTGCCTCTGGCACTCTCAGGTGGCCCCGCAGCTATTGTTTCCTGATTCTTGCATCGGGGTGTGTCTGGCTGAGAAGTGAAAGTAAAGAAAAATCTGCAGTTGCTTCTGAAGGAGACAGCCTTTGCCTCATTTTGTGAAATGGCGGCTAAAGCTTCATTTTTGGAAGAGGAGTTATGTTGTTCTGTGTGCTGTGCGATTTTCAAGGACCCCGTCCTCTTGGAGTGCAGTCACAGTTTCTGTAGAGTCTGTTTGCAGCAGTGCTGGGGGGAGAACAGTCCTCGGGAGTGTCCCATCTGCAGGAGCAAGTCCTCTACAGGCCACCCTCCCATTAACCTGGCTTTAAAAAACATTGTGGAGTCCTACATAAAGCAGAAGACCGAGTGTGAGGCTGCAGAGGCAAGTGAAGACCACTGCCCTCTTCACAGAAAGGAACTTCTGTTCTTCTGTGAGGATGATTTGCAGGCTCTCTGTATTGTGTGTCAGACTTCAAGAAAACACAGAAATCACCAGATCTGTCCTATGGAAGAGGCTGTTCCGGATATGAAGGTATTCTATTTCTTTTCATATTAGCATTAAAATATATGATTGCCTCAAATAAGTAATTTAATATTCATTTCAAAAGTTGCATTGAGCAAATCCTGACAGAGAGAACAAACAGGTACTTCCTGGTATTTTTGCTTGTAATGTATCAGGATTTTATCAGGATGTGTTTCACTTGCTGCCTTTGCTTACAATACAGCACAGCTCTCGATGTCTCAGAATGCCTAATTTAGTATTTATTTCATATATCTACCCTGGATGACATTATGATTGGTGTCATCTTATGAAAATTCTATTTCATTTCAGGATGGACTCATGACAGCATTAATTCCTATTAAAGAAAAGTTAGAGATGTACACTGAAGTTACACAAGAGTGTGAAAAAACCATAAAACATATCAGGGTGAGTGAAACAGTTCAATAAAATATCACTGTCACATCTCATGAAACTTGCAAAAGAATAATAGAGTATCATTTCTTAATTGTTTAATGTAGGACTGCAAGGTATGTGTTAGATGAATATACTATTTTTATGGTATATTAGTATAGTGATCATTTTATATCCAAAAATCTGTGCATTTATACCAGTCCTGTGTATCATAACTTGTGGCATATGAGTTTCTTCAGAAAGGTATTTCATTTCTTTAAATTGAAATGCCTATGTTTATTTTTCATAAATCGATAGAAAAATGATTCGACTGAATCATATTAAGTAGCTCGGTCTAGGAGTAGGGCTCATTACCATTTCCTTATATAAAATGGGCTAAAGTCCAGAGAGTTTCTCCTCAGTTTAAACTGTGATGATGTCATAGTCTGGGACATCCTCTGAAGCATTCTCTGCTGCTGAATGCTGGCTTGTAAACTCTCTCTCTCTAGGCTTGCAGAGGCCCTGCAGTTTAGATTGCATATTCAATCAAAAACTTTATTTATGTTTTTAATTGTATTTCAATGGCAGAATCAAGCCCAGCACACAGAGAACCAGATAAAGGCAGATTTTGAGAAGCTTCACCAATTTCTGCGAGCGGAAGAGGAGACCAGACTAGCTGCACTGAGGGAGGAAGAGGAGCAGAAGTGTCAGTTGATGAAGGAAAAGATAGAGAACTTCACACAAGTTATCACCACCCTTTCAGACAAAATCAAGGCAATTGACAAAACCATAGAGGGTCAAGATGCTTTCTTCTTAAAGGTGACTATTTATTTATTCCTTGCATTATTCTTGGCAATGACTGGTTCATTTATATGGCGTTTGTCAATGAGAAGGAGAGTTAATGATACACCTACTAATATCATATACCCTTTTATGCATTTGTTCACAGACACACACACACACACTCACTCACACATACACCTTCATTAAAATATATCAACTGGTTCTGCTGTTTCAGTTGCATATTATTCACATTACTGATTATGTGTTTCCCTTCATAATTAATCCCCCCATTGTGTTTTGTATTTCTCAGACCTATAAGGATGCTAAGAGAAGGTAGGCAGACTCTCACCTGTCTTCTTCTTATCTGTTTAGCTGAATTCAAACTCCAAACCTGACTGTCTCCTGCTTGTCTTTACAGAGCCCAGTGCACACTGCAGGATCCAGAACTGCTCTCAGGGGCACTGATAGATGTGGCCAAACACCTGGGCAACCTGAAGTTCAGAGTCTGGGAGAAGATGCTGGAGATGGTGCTGTACAGTGAGTAGCCTACTGGGGAAGAGGGGTAAATGGTCACTGTAGAATTATAAGTAATATGGCAATTCCAAATGTCCCAGTTCTTGCTCATATGTTGACAAACACTATATGCAAAGAGTGGTCTTTTATGGTTATAATATCTATTTAGCATCACAGAACCCAGCATTTTATTGATAAACTTATCAGAATTAGAGTATCATTTATTTTTTATTAGTTTTTTCTTCTCTTTTTCAAGGAATATCACGCAGATCTAATTGCATGTCTTATGTTTTTTATTTTTATGTTTTCTTTAACAATGCATCAAAATACTAGATTTCATTCAGATTTGTAATTTAAACCTTGTCTATTTATGCTTCTTTAAAAAAAAATATATGAAGAATCTAAATATGAATGGTTAATGTCTTCCCTTCTGTCTTCCATCTTTATTGTTTAGCCCCTGTGATTCTGGATCCGAACACTATGTGCCCCCGGGTCTGTCTGTCAGATGATCTGACTTGTGTGAGGCACACTGAAGTTAAACAACAGATTCCTGACAACCCAGAGAGGTTTTCCCGTGGCGTAATGGTATTGGGCTCAGAGGGTTTTACTTCAGGGAAACACAGCTGGGAGGTGGAGGTGGGGGAAAAACCTACCTGGACTATAGGAGTGGTGAGAGAGTCCATCAACAGAAAGGGGGTCAGTGCATGCCGCCCAGAGAGTGGATTCTGGGTCATAATGCAGAAGAACGGTGAGCATTACAGAGCAGCTGGAGTTGCTGCCCTCAAACTGAAGAGGAAGCCCCAGAGGATCAGAGTGGAGCTGGACTATGACAGGGGGAAGGTGTCCTTCTTTGACCCCAGTGACATGTCACACATTTACACTTTCAAAGGCACAATCACTGAAAAAATCTTCCCATTCATCAGTCCCTGCCGAAATTATGAGGGCAGAAATGCTGAGGCCCTGCAGATCTGTCCATTGTCTGTAAAAGTAATGAAATCCCAGTAAGTCTGCCATTAATAATGATGTCACCTCAGTGAGTGTATCATTAATAGTGATGTCATCACTGTGAGTGTATAATTATTAGTGATGTCATCCCAGTGAGTGTCTCATCTCAGTGAAGGTGCCTGTAACTGATGTGACCTATACTATTAAAACTGTTGAAGTGGATTGGATGAGGCTTTGTAGTCAACATTTGTTCATCTATTAGTCTTCTGTCACACTTGCTGGGACCTCTATATGTAATATACAGAACCAGCTCTCCATAGTTTCCTTGCATGTTGCTATTGCAGTGTTTGCAGTTCCATAGTTTTTACTGTTCTGTCAGTCTGTGTCTTTTGTATCTTGATAATCTTGTTTGTATGTTTCTTGTATACACTTTGTGATGTTCTGTCGTGAATGGTTTTTATTTCCTTTATTTTCTGCAAACAAATTGTCCCAAGGGGATTATAAAAAAAATACAATTTTGATATCATTTGATTTGATTATCATTATTTCTTTTCCCCATATCAGTCTGCAGTGCTCACATAATCACTAATAATCCTATAGAGGTTTAGATTATTTGCACTGCATTGTTGTAATGACTAAAATGTATGGTACCAGCAGACTATTGGCAGCATTCCTAAAATTATTTGTTTTGGGACAATATTTAAACTGTACAGATATGAGAGGTGTTCTGTAAAATGCTACCACTTGGTTTAGCATTATAGATCAGCACCTTTTGGGAGCATCAGGTGTGCATTTTTATTGGGGCATGTGTGTGTGGGTGTGCGTGCATGCGTGCTTCTGTGTAGGGGTGTGTACGTGTGTGTGTGCTTGTGTGTGTGTGTGTGTGTGCTTGTTTGTGTGTGTGTGTGTGTGTGTGTGTGTGCGTGACATGGCTAATTGTTGCAGCCTTGCCCTGTTGTGATGCGGTTCCTGTTACCATTCTTAGTCTGCTCCTAAACAGGCAGATCTCCAGGAATAGGGTTGGGAATGATTGGTCTATTGCTTTACACTAACAAATAATTAAAGAAAGTTCCTTTTGAATTATTTGATTTTAGTTTCATCTTTATATGCTCTTGAATGACAGCTGAAAACGTTTCCTGCACTGCTATTAGAAACATTTTATTTTGGTGCATACTGCAAATGAACTAACTGAGCCAGGATATTTGATGGGAAAAAATCCAGCATACACACTGACCTTCCAGGGATGGTTTTGCAAGCTGCTGTGAACCCAATTCCCCATCCATGCAACCGGTACCAGATTTGGGTCTTTGGGTATCCACATGCACACTTCTTCTTGACCAGTTAGTCACGTCCTGATCTTAATCCAAAGCAAAGGGACTATCGGGGCAAGACTAGTAATATTACTTTTGCAGGGTCAGAGGCCAAATCCTTCATCCTCCGTCAAAGTCAACTCCCAGAGGGACTGATGTGCTGGATTTTGCCTTAATAATAATAATAATAATAATAATAATAAATGTATTGTTTTATCGGTCCAGTTGTAAACTTGTGTAGGTGACATACTGTATGGTATACTTAGCTGTAATTGTCATTTAAAAAGATTTAATAAAAACATTTACAAAACTTAATTTGTGCTAATTGTGTAACTGTGAAATTAAAAAAATAAGGATGTACACTGCACCAGCCTTACGGGAACTGAGCTGGACATCATTGCTTTGTTTATAGAGCATAAGGAGTATTCATAAAGTTGTGGCAGTGCACACTTACCTCCACCTGGGGGCGTGAAAGCACATTCCACAAACAAAATGTAATCGACAGAACCTCAGTCTACAATCTACACAACTACAGAGAATGCACAACGGTGTAAGCAAGGTTATAAACTGCTGTGTTGTGTTGACTTTGAAAAAAAAAAACATAGAATGAAGGACTTCATAAGGGGCGCAAGCTCTCGGAAAAACACATTGTCAAAGTTCACACGCAATATTATCTGTCCCATCTAAGAGGAACAAATGAACTCACATTTAATTTTTACTTAACTTTACCACTTCACACATTAAACATTATAATATTTATTACTTATTTATTGTCATGATGAAGTACATGAGTGTAATTAACAGTAGTATTTTCCGCCCTATATATATTTTGTCACACGCCAGCGTGACACCCTCTGGAGGGAGATGCGGCAGTACTGGGGAACACTGTTGGTTGCCACATGAAGAGAGAGAGAGTGCACCCCACCAAACACAAAGTAAAATAAACTGCATTTTCCCCCACACCCCTCACAGGTTCCCGGCGAAAGCAGTGAAATAAAACAACAAACTAAAATAAGAAAGACAAAAGAAAGCAAAACAAAACAGAGCAGAAACTTTTCAGTCCCCCGCTTGTAGCTGGCCAGATTTTCACCTGACTAGCTCCTCCAACTTTTTAGTAGTGGTCCACTTTCTTGGTCTTTTATTTATTTGAACAAAAGACCAAGAAAGTGGACCACTACTGAGTCACAGGCTGTGACCTCCCAGTCTCCGCCCCAAACTGTGGAGAGCAGCACACCTTTAAGCACATGGGCTGGTTAGCTAACGTAGCGCTCTCGGTGTGACCTCCCAGTCTCCGCCCCAAACTGTGGAGAGCAGCACACCTTTAAGCACATGGGCTGGTTAGCTAACGTGGCCCAGGTGCGTGTGCTCTCTCCACCAGCCAATCTGCCTCTTCAGTGAACTGGATGTCACATAATTATTTCCTTATTCCTGCATAGGGTGTGTCTGGCTGAGAAGTGAAACTAAAGAAAAGTCTGCAGTTGCTTCTCAAGGAGACAGCCTTTGACTCATTCTGTGAAATGGCGACTAAAGCTTCATTTTTGGAAGAGGAGTTATGTTGTCCTGTTTGCTGTGAGATTTTCAAGGACCCTGTCGTCTTGGAGTGCAGTCACAGTTTCTGTAGAGTCTGTTTGCAGCAGTGGTGGGGGGAGAACAGTCCTCGGGAGTGTCCCATCTGCAAGAGCAAGGCCTCTACAGGCCACCCTCCCGTAAGCTTGGCTTTAAAAAACATTGTGGAGTCCTACTTAAAGCAGAAGACTGAGTGTGAGCCTGCAGAGACAAGTGAAGACCAGTGTCCTCTTCACAGAAAGGAACTTCTGTTCTTCTGTGAGGATGATTTGCAGCCTCTCTGTATTGTGTGTCAGACTTCAAGAAAACATAGAAATCACCAGATCTGTCCTATGGAAGAGGCTGTTCCGGATCTGAAGGTATTCTATTTCTATTTATATTAGCATTAAAATATATGATCGCCTCAAATAAGTAATTTTATATGCATTTCAAAAGTTGCACAGTTGTAATGTCATAGGATTTATCAGAATGCGTTTCACTTGCTGCCTTTACATACAGCACAGCTCTCCATTTCTCTGAATGCCTAATTTAGTACTTGCATAACCTGTCTACCCTGTACGGCATTATCATTGGTGTCATCTTATGAACATTTTCTTTCATTTCAGAATAAGCTCATGACTGCACTAATTCCTATTAAACAAAAATTAGAGAGGTACACTGCAGTTAAACAAGAGTGTGAAAAAAACACAAAACACATCAGGGTGAGTTAAACGGTTTCACAAAATATTATTTCATGATTCTTACAAAATAATAAACTGTTTAATGTAGGACTGTAAGGTATGTGTTAGAGAAATGAACTGTTAGTATATTAGTATAGTGATAATTTTCTATCCTATTCCTACATCAAATCTGTGTATTTATACTACAGTACTGTACGTGACAACTTCTTCTCTTAATACAGTTAAACTGGCATGACTTTTTTCAGAAAGGAGTTTCATTTCTAAAAAATAAAATACCTACCTTCATTTTACATAATTAGTTTTTCTATGGAAATAAGGTAGAAATAGAATTTTTTTTAAACTATATTATATTAAGTAGCTCGGACTAGGAGTAGGGCTCATTACCACTTCCTCATATGAAATGGGCTAAAGTCCAGAGAGTTTCCCCTCAGTTTAAACTGTGATGATGTCATAGTCTGAGACATCCTCTGAAGCATTCTCTGCTGCTGAGAAGCTGGTTTGTAAACTCTCTCTGTAGGCTTGCAAAGACCCTGCAGTTTAGATTGCTTATTCAGGACCATATTTGAGGGTGTACCAACCCTCAAATATCAGCAAAGGCATAGACTCTAATTGTTCCATCAAATGCTCACTTCAGCCAAGCCTTCAGACTTACAAGCATGCTTATATCTTTAGATCCTTTTCTACTTGAGCGGGACCTGCATGCTGGCTACAAAAGAGAAGGGCCAAAATAAATCTTGGCATTGGACAAAATGAGTTTGCTAGGAGAAGGTTTGAGCATATCAGGCACCTTTAAATGCTGATTTCATTGGGTAACATTTGTAATTTAGACTTATTGATGAGTTGTAAGCCCAACATGAACCTCATGAAGGCAAAATAAAAGTCTATTGAATCGCATATCTTATAGCCTAGTACATGCATGAGAATATAGCAGAATATAACAGACATGCCTACTAAACTTACTATAATGTGTTTAAACTGTTTGGTTTACTCTTAATGTGCAGAGTCTTTTGTTCTCATGGATATTCTAAAGGAACCTATCGATACAGAAACCTTATTTATGTTTATAATTGTATTTCAATGGCAGAGTCAAGCCCAGCACACAGAGAACCAGATAAAGGCAGATTTTGAGAAGCTTCACCAATTTCTGCGAGCAGAAGAGGAGACCAGACTAGCTGCACTGAGGGAGGAAGCGGAGCAGAAGTGTCAGTTGATGAAGGAAAAGATAGAGAACTTCACACAAGTTATTACCACCCTTTCAGACAAAATCAAGGCTATTGACACAGCCATAGAGGGTGAAGATGCTTTCTTCTTAAAGGTGACTATTTATTTCTTGCATTGTTCTTGGCAATGACTGGTTCATTTAAATGGAGTTTGTCAAGAGTTAATGATTCACCTTCTTTTATCCGTTTGTTCACACGCACGCACGCACGCACACACATACACCTTCATTAAAATATATCAACTGGTTCTGCTGTTTCATTAGCTGATTATTCTCATAACGGATTATGTGTTTCCCTTCATAAATAATCCCTCCACTGTGTTTTTGTATTTCTCAGACCTATACGGATGCTAAGAGAAGGTATGTAGACTCACACCTGTCTTCATCTTGTCTGTTTAACTGACTCCAATCCCCACAGTGTGTGTGACTCCTGCTTGTCATTACAGAGCCCAGTGCACACTGCAGGATCCAGAGCTGCTCTCAGGGGCTCTGATAGATGTGGCCAAACACCTGGGCAACCTGAAGTTCAGAGTCTGGGAGAAGATGCTGGAGATGGTGCAGTACAGTGAGTAGCCTACTGGAGGAGAGGGGTAAAAATGGTCACCATAGAACTATAAGTAATATGGCAATTCCAAATGTCCCAATTTTTCCTCACATGTTGTCAAACACTATATGCAAAGAGTGGTCTTTTATGGTTATAATATCTATATAACATCACAGCATTTTATTGATAAACTTTGTCAGGGCGAGGGAATGGACCCAAATGCAGAGTCAACAAACACTCAAAATCCAGAGTAAACGCTAAACCAATAAAGTTGCTTTTAATTAGAACAATAAACAAAATGGAACAAAAACGAAGCCGCGCAGGGCAAGTCAAAAAAGGACAAAGTTCTTAATGCGCAAAAACAGAGAAAATGCAGAAATTCAAAAAACAATGCAAAAACAGAACACGGGCAGGGAGGAAAACACTCACGGCAAAACACTGAGTAACAAGAACAAGAAGGAGTACAAACCGAAACACAATCAGAAGCACACGCAAGGATCCAGCACCCGAGTCAGGGAAAACAAGCACTGACGAGACACGGCAGGGCACAATGCACAATCAGGCCACAGAGAGGGAAGGGAAAACGAGACAACCAAAAACCAATAATTGAATAATTGAAAACAATAATACAATTACACGGGGGGAAAAGAACAGAACTAAAAACTGAAGTGCCGCCATCTGGCGGCCCAAAAAGGGAAATGCAAACAACCACAGAACTATGACAAACTTGTTTAGAGTTAGAGTATCATTTATCTTTTATTAGTTTTTTCTTCCTTCTTGAAAGAATATGACACAGATCTAATGTTTTATGTTTTTTCTTTTTTTCTTTAATAGTGCATCAAAATATTAGATTTGTAATTTAAACCATGTCTATTTATGCTTCTTTTCATAATAATATATGAAGAATCTAAATCTAAATGGTTAATGTCTTCCCTTCTGTCTTCCATATTTATTGGTTAGCCCCTGTGATTCTGGATCCCAACACTATGTCCCCCTGGGTCTGTCTGTCAGATGATCTGACCTATGTGAGGCACACTGAAGTTAAACAACAGGTTCCTGACAACCCAGAGAGGTGGTCTTGTGGCATAATGGTATTGGGCTCGGAGGGTTTTACTTCAGGGAAACACAGCTGGGAGGTGGCAGTGGGGAACAAATCTGCCTGGACTATAGGAGTAGTGCAAGAGTCAATCAACAGAAAGGAGGCCATTTCATGCAACCCAGGGAGTGGATTCTGGGTCCTAGTGCTGAGGAACGGTGATGATTACTTTGCAGCTGGAGTTGCTGACTTCAAACTGAAGAGGAAGCCCCAGAGGATCAGAGTACAGCTGAACTATGACAGGGGGGAGGTGTCCTTCTTTGACTCCAGTGACATGTCACACATTTACACTTTTAAAGGCAAATTCACCAAAAAGATATTCCCATATATCAATCCCCGCCACAATGATGAGGGCAGAAATGCTGGGGCCCTGCAGATCTGTCCATTGTCTGTAAGAGTGATGAAATCCCATCGAGTCTGTCATTAATAATGATGCCATCTCAGTGAGCGTATCATTAATAGTGATGTCATCCCAGTGAGTGTATCATTATTAGTGACGTCATCCCAGTGAGTGCCTCATCTCAATGATGGTGTCTGTAACTGATGTGGCCTAAACTATTAAAACTGTTGAAGTGGATTGGATAAGGCTTTGTAGTCAACATTTGTTCATCTATTAATCTTCTGTCACACTTGCTGGAACCTCTATATGCAATCTACAGCACCAGCTCTCCATAGTTTCCTTGCATGTTGCTATTGCAGTGTTTGCAGTTCCATAGTTTATACTGTTCTGTCAGTTAGGGTTAGTTATAATTCAGATATTACAACAACAACAACAACAACAACAACAACAACAATAATAAATGTATTGTTTAATTGGTCCAGTTACAACCTTGTATCGGTGACATACTGTATGCTATACTGTAATTATCATTTTAAAAAATTTAAGAAAAACATTTGCAAAACTTGATTTCCACTAATTATGTAAAATAAGGATGCACATTGCATCAGCTTTATGGGAAATAACCTGGACATCATTGCCTTATCTTCAGAGCATGAGGACTGATGGCAGTGCACTCTTACCTCCACCTGGGGGCGTGAAAGCACATTCCACAAACAAAATGTAATGGACAGTACCTCAGTCTACAATCTCCACAACTACAGTGAATGCACACCGGAGTAATCAAGGTTACAAACTGCTCTGTTGTGTTGACCTTAATATTTTTTTTAAAAACATAGAATGAAGGACTTTATAAGAAAAACACATTATGAGAGTTCACACACAAATCTGTCCCCTCTGAGAGGAACATATTAACTCATATTTAATTTTTACTTAACTTTACCACTTTACACATTAAACATTTTAATATGTATTACTTAGTTATTGTTATGATGATGTACAATAGTGTTATTACCAGTTGTATTTTCCTTTAGTCTCCACCCGTAGAAAACCTACCATATGAGTTAATTAAGTGCAATGTTTGTTGGCATATTATATTGATTCCAAAGCTGTTCTGGGTTTTTCAGCTATAGCCTGTCTATATTAAAATAAACTAGAGTAATCGAGATCTTGGCTTGCCTTGAGCAAGTTGCCGGATGCGTAAATTACTGTAATTCGATTTTTCCCGGAGAGGGGAGCACTGGGCATGCTCGCGCCGGTCGGCAACTGAGGGTGTGAGCATGCCCTGCAGAGTGAGTGAAGATGAGAATGTGAATGAGCAAGAGTTCTCTGCGGAGGGCAAATCGCGCGTGTCCTCTCCGCATTCGTGTCTTTGCAACAACTGGGTGGAAATAGGGGAGAGCTGTCCATTTCAGAACCACGCTCCCCCCGACACAAAAACCCTCTTGCGACACGGACCCGTCTCCTCGACATTTGCTAAACAAGGCGACCATTAGTCTGTGTGAAGACTGCAAAGACAATGTTTGCGGGCGGCTCTGCGGTAAATACAGGTAGTCTCTAACCTCCCGCAGTCAGGACACAGACGGCATCCAGCATCATTTTCTTTTATGGAGAAATTCGAGTGCGTGGTAAGTCATTTCGTTTTCTGTAACACATCTGTTGTGTAATGGAACGTCACGTTCCCGCGCTTGTTCTAGTACTCGGAGCTAATTGGGTACAATTTTATCATAAAATGTGTCATTACCTTGTGTCAGGGGTACTTAATTGACGGGTACGAAATACTGTGGGTTGTAGTTGAATGTGGACTTTCCAAGCCACTAGCTGCCTGTCTGTAACACGCCAAGCCATTAAGATTGTCGATCCATGTTTATTAAAAATGTTTTACTTTCAGCGGATTATATTTTAATCTTCATTAAATAAACTGACTGCAAGCAATCTTTATGACAAAGATATGCGTTAGCCATGAGTAGCCATAATTACGGTGGACAGTGACCGGCCATGATCTGCGGGTTTGTAGCCTATGTGTTTGAAAATAATCATTGCACCCAGTACATAGGCTTAACGGCATCAGTTCCAACAATCATGTACCCACAACATCCAGGTAAGACAGGAAGAAAATGCGGAATTAATTAACATGGAATTACTTCTTGAAATCGGAGTTGATGACTCATAAGGCATATATAAAACAAACTTTACCGCAGTGTAATAGAACTGACGACACGTGCAATACCTGCAGCATCATAAATCAAATAGAAAAATAATAAGGGACTTACTGGAAAATGTCGACTATTCCTCACAAGATATAAATATGTACGCAAAGATTCAGACAGTTGAAGTGCATAGGCTAATATGTGATATAGGCTAACCGTTTCATTCCTCTGAGACTAACCTGCCTTGTGTAGGCTCCATTTTCTTTCTACATAGTATGGTGTTATGCTCACTGTATATAGCCTATGGGTAAATCTGTTGCTTCTCCAGTACTTTTCTGTACATTAATCTATTGTTCGTTAGTCCTTACAGTCGGTCATTGGGATTGATTCATGAACAATTATTTGGTGAGCTGGCGGTTGGCACTTGAGGGTGTTATGTTTTTTTTTTTTTTTAAATCGGGGTGCTTGTCAAACTTGTACAACTTGTTGTTGCGTGTCTACATCCCGTAACCTTGTATGAGAGTGAGTAGCTACACAGTGTGAGTGCACGGATTACAAAGCCGATCACCCTCTCCTAAACCAGGAATTAGGCGGCCAGCTGCGCTGTCGGCTGGCTTTCTACCATAACCTGCAATTCCAATAATTTTATAGTTTATCTCCGTTTTTTCTTTCGTGTTCAAAAGTAAATGGTCAGTAGGCTACAAACTACAGGGAGGAGGCAGGATTTAATTTCAGCGGCAAAATGGCATAATGAAGTATACCAAAGGCCGAGCAGAGTTGTGCACGTGACTCAAGTTTCTGCAAAGGGTATGAAACATGCTACACAGGCCAATGTCACATGGATTCCAGCAGATGCTTCTTCAAGTATTTGTCTTGGGAGGAGGGACAGAGGGAATACAAACACAATTCACAATTCAATTCACTAACCTTGCTACAGTTCGGTTGCCATGGTTTCTTGCATGTAGGACGGAGTGTAGCACAGTGGGTAAGGAACTGGGCTTATAACCAAAAGGTTGCGGGTTCGATTCCCGGGTAAGGACACAGCCGTTGTACCCTTGAGCAAGGTACTTAACCTGCATTGGTTCAGTATATATCCAGCTGTATAAATGGATACAATGTAAAATGCTATGTAAAAAAAGTTGTGTAAGTCGCTCTGGATAAGAGCGTTTGCTAAATGCCTGTAATGTAATGTTGAGTTATATTGTGTTTTCCGTCAGTAACCCCCCCCCCCCCCCCCTCACCCCCGCTATCAAAGCTAAGTTTCAATGCCACCCTTTTCCACTGAACTTGCTTTAGATCCCACCTTGGACCTGCACCCTGACCCCGCCGCCCGCAAAGCCGCCATACTATCCAGGCCTGTTCTGCCTGTCAATGCACTTCCGGCAAGAGCGATATCCTACAAGAATAGCATTGCGGCGGACTGTCTTCCGGCGTAGACCGCAGGTTGTGCTAGGCCCCACCTTAATAAGGAGATTAATTTGGCAATCGGCCAGTAGAGAAGTGGTTTGTTCAGCAGTGAAAGACAGTTAAGCTCTTTTTTACTCTCATTCTTTTTCCTTTAGTATCCTGTAGTCAATTGGCCAAATCTGTTTTGGAGCTCAGATGCAATCTTGATTTAGGTGTGTTTGTGGGCTGGGATATTAGCTTGCATTGTACGTGATGTGGAATCAATTTATTTGTGACATGTAGCAAAATGACAGAGAAACCAAACAAGATCAGTGTACCCTGATGGATCTTCGCCTGACCTCACATCACGTTTTCCAGTGAGACATTTTGAGTGTACAGCAGACAAGCCTGAGCCAGATTGTCAGTGCGCCTGTGCTTGATTTTTCAGGTTATCCACCTGCCCTGTCTCCAGGGGCTGTGGGTCTGGGTGAGCCAGCCGTCGGTGGCCTCTGTAATCACGTCTTTATCGGTGTTTGTGGAAACAAATTCCTTTCATCTACAGTCTGCCTCCCTCTCTTTTCTTTTTTGTCTCTTCCCACTCTTTCCTTTCTCTCTGTCTTTGGCACTACCTCTGTCCTTCTGTCCTACTCTCATCCCTCTGGGGCCTTCCACCATCCTCCTCTCTTTCTCCTTCTCTCTCTCTCTCTCTCTCTGTTTCTGTTTCTGCCTTATAAGCACGGGTCAGTTGCATGTCTTTGGAGACTCATTTGATTAAGAAAGGACGGTATCATACCTTCACAGTTCTAACATAGATCTTGCGCACTCTTGCCCGTGAGTCTTGATCTCTTTGGGCTCCTTCCTCCTGAGAGTGCCCTCCCATCTTGCCAGCTCTTTAGCATTGCTGCTTCAGGGGAAGCTGCTGAAACCACACTATGGAAGCATAGACGAGCCCGTAATGAAGTCCTGTGCAGTTAGCTGCTCACTGCAACAAAGAGGGGCAAAACTCCAGGGCTGAAAGGGCTGTAAACAGAAAGAAGCACCTGGAGGGCATTGGAGTGACCCAAACTTGTGGAAACAATGTCTACTGTGTGACATTCGACAAAATTTGAAGCTGCTGCCCTTATCTATTTTGAAAATGTTCACCTTCCTGGCTCCTTTTAACCATTTTGTCTGCCTGTGTAGTGATGACACTGCCAGAGAGGTGAAACGGTGGTTCTTTAATTACTTTCTGCAGTCACAGAAGGGTACAGTGAGACAGCTGAATAATAGTTATAGAGCTGAGTTTCAGTTTTAAGCTTGACATTCAGCATGTGGAATAAAAAGGCTGGGTTCTCATATGTGATGAAATGTTGCTGAATATCTTTGTGATTGAAAGCACATTTAAATAATAGCCTTTTCAAACCTCAAAAATTGCGATGGGTAACAGTGATATTGTTTGTAATTAAATATTCTCCTATGATTTTTACTGTATATAAGTTGTTCCCCATATAATACTGGTCCAAGTCACTGATGCACTGGCCTAACCCTTTATATTATCTTGAGGGAAAGTGTGATACTGTAAAAATACAGATGTATATTCAGCTACTGTGTATACTGTGTATATGGGCATTACCTATCACTTTTCTGAGTCTATGCTGTGTAACCATGGATCCTGATGTGGCAACCTGGCAAATGTACATTTTTATAAACAAGCTATGAGCATCTTGGCCTTTTTGAAAGCATCTATTAACTGTCCAAGCATGCTTCTGCAAGGGTAAGAGAATCCTAACTTTTTATTTATTTTAAAATGCGCTACCCCTGTTTCCTCAATATTTGTACTACCCTGTTGTAGTCTCAAGCACACGTCATTACTCAAATCCCATCTGGTAAATCAAATGTGAACACAAGGACGTGTTCTCCTTCAAAGGGCCTGTTGCCAACTACTGCTTGATTTCACATTGAAGTCCACCAGCTAAGGCATGTAGCCATTTTGTTGTAGGAATGCCCACAATGCTCAGTTGGTGCAAATAGACTGCAGGTGTCCGTTAATGAGAAGAGTTCCAGCTGGAATCCTGCCTCACTGGATGATGCTAAGGTCAGCTATGCACCATCTAATATGCTTGCCACGGTTGGCACTAGCACACCCTGGATTTGATACCCGGCCATGGGATGCACCAACATACCAGAACAAAGTCTCCAAATGATGAAATTCCCAGGAGCTATCTAAGGTTTTAAATTGAATCATCTTTACTTTACAGATCAATGCTTCTCTGGCACGGTCAAAGCATTACTTGTTGTCAGATCAGAATGTTAATGAAAAGGCAAGCTTCCGAACAAGTAAAAGCCTTCCTGAGTGTTTTAAAATATTTTTTTTAATATTTGTGAGTCTATTGAAGGATTTCCTTCTTATAGATATTAACTCTCTAACCTTGGTATGGAAGACAAAAAATACCAAACTCGTGTGGCTATGGACTTAATTATTTTAGGTCCAGGCCTTTTTTCAATGAAAGAAAATCATTTTCAGTTATGAAGGCCAAGGTATAAATGAATAGATTTTCTGTGTGAGAATAAATAGCTCGTTACCTTTCTCTGTGTTACAGAACTTTCTGAAATGGTTGTCTGCCCCCCAAAATGTGCAGACTTATCAAACTCAGTGGCTACACTTGGGATTCTGGCAGAGTTGGAACTCCTAAAGGCTTTTTATCACCAGAGAAGTTACATTTGCAGATGATACAAAACTGATGTCCAGCTAATAGTTTTGAATCTACCAAAGTTATCCAAGAAGATTGAAACAAAATCCGGAAGTGAAAACTGAAATTCCATATGGCTAAATGTAAAGTTCTACATGTGGGAAATAAAACCAGGAGGCGGAGTTACTTTATGGGAGACACAAAATTGGAATGTGCTCAATTTGAAAAAAAAAATGCTTGATTGATCAAAGTCGTTCAGGTTCTAGGCATGTGCTGCAGCAATGATAAGGCCAGCAGGGTGCTGGGATATATAAGAATATTCTGTTATAAATCCAAGGAAGTTATGTTATAAAATACATTTGTTAGATGCCACTTCGAGTAATGTGTGCAGTTCTGGGGCCCATACTACAAGAATGATATAGGGGCTCTGGAAAAGGTTCAGAGAAGGGCAACCAAATTGATTCCTGGTGTGAAAGATAAAAGCTACGAGGAAAGATTTAAGATGTTTAATCTCTTCAAGCTTAGTAAAAGGAGGCTTTTAGTTATGTTGTAGAGGCAGAAGCTCTGGGGGTTTTCATGACCAGGCTTGATACAGTGTTAGATACTATCTATTCTGTAGGCACTACAATTTAGTTAGGAAGGCATTGTTGGGCTGAATGGCTTGTCCTCATCAGTATGTTATGTTATTTTAAGTTTAAGACTGCAGCTGCTCTCGATCTATGAGACAGGGCCAACCCTGCAGACTAAAGGCCTTCCTGCTGAAGGGGTGCCTTAGCTGATTATGCACTTCCCTGCAGGACTGCTAGCCGCAGTCAGCAGTAGTTTGGCGAGGGTTCAAGCATGGTACCTGCCACTGTCCAGCAACCCAGTGCTTTAGCAAGCCAAGCCTCCCCCCCCCAAAAAAGAGCCCCCTTTAACAGTCTTTTTTGAAATTAAGTTTTTGGGATCTTTTTGGCTTTAGTGGGTTCTGGTGGGAGTCATACACTTGAAACTGTCGCAGCACGGGGTTCCTAAACAAATTGATGCAATGCAGTGGTTAGACTGCGGCACCTGACAGCTCTCCACAGCAGAAGTGTTAAATGAACTTTATGAGAGTTCATGTTAGCCCAATCGGGATAAAATGTACTCTAATTTTAATATTTTAGCTATTTTTTCAAAATATTTTTGACATTGATTTTTAAAAAAAGTTATTGGCTTGTTCCCGTATCTAAATCCCTTTCAAAACTCCTCTGAAATAGAAAGCAGATGGCATCTTTGCTAACGTGGGACTTTCATATCTTTTTCTGTCCTTTTAATGATAAGTCATTGTATTCATAATGAAATGGAAGTATTATGGGGAAAGGATAGAAAGAGATAGAAGAGAATAAGGCGCCAGTCACATCTGCAATGTCCCCGTCTCCTGTGGAGACAGGAGCTCATCCATGTGTGACCCCTGACCTTGTTTCTGTTGCATGCCCTCACTGTTTCCTGCCATCTGCCAGGCCCAAACAGAGCAGAGCGCATTGGCAGAACGCAAGGGGATGTGAGCATGAGCTGACATGCTGATTGGTTGCTGTCACTGTTGTGTTGGTGGGGTGGGCTTGTGCGGTTTGAATGAAGGGAGAGGCCTGTGCTGGATGCTGGTGGGGGGGATGAGGGGTGGGGGGTGGGGGGTGGTCTGTTCCTCTGGATGGTGAAAAGGAAGGGATGGAAGGGGAAAAATGTGAATTTGTATGACTGTACATCCAGCATGAGAGTGTTGAGTCTGAGAGAGATTGCTATTGCAGATGAACGTTTATGCTTTTCCGTGTGTGAGATTCTGTGTCTGTGTGTGCACATATGTGTTCATGTGTTTACAAGTTTATGCTTCTGTGTGTGTGTGTGTGTGTGTGTGTGCGCGCGCGTTCCTGTACACAGCTGCTGTTTCACTGTGCTTTTCCCTTTATCCTAGCTTAAGCTGTGTTTGTTCTGTTTTCTTTTTCATGGTCCATATATCCTGCTGTATTTGAGTCTTTTATTGTCTATGAAGAGGCCAGAGTGTGAATTACAATATAATATAAAATGCAAATTCTCAGACTCTTGTTAGTTGCACCTCTATCAATTTTACTCTCTTCAAAAACAGTTTTATGCCCTGTGTGGGTGTGCTTTTGAAAGGCTGGGTGGTTCTCCATGCTCTCTGTCAATGTGTGTAATGTCTCCTTGGTACATCTGTCTTGCTGATGGACGGAGTGTAGCACAGTGGGTAAGGAACTGGGCTTGTAACCGAAAGGTCGCAGGTTCGATTCCCGGGTAGGACCCTTGAGCAAGGTACTTGCTAATTGCTAATTGCTTCAGTATATATCCAGCTTTATAAATGGATACAATGTAAAATGCTATGTAAAAAAGTTGTGTAAGTCGCTCTGGATAAGAGCGTCTGCTAAATGCCTGTAATGTAATGCTGTTGGGCGAGTACAGCCAGTCTGTTTACTAAAGGTATTGTTGTAATACCGTGTCCTGATGTTGACACTTAACATCCACTTTGTCTTGGCATGACGGCACTTGTCCTTCTTATACTCAAGACTATCGCCGCCAGCAAATAATGACTGGAATTTAATCAACATTTTCTCTTGATTTTGACTCGTAGTTAAGAGCAAGGGTTATTTTTTTATTTGCAAACAGTTCGCAAACTAATTGGTTAACTGAGAAGAAGAATTATGCTCTAATTTACTTTCATACATTTTGCTGTATACCAGAGCTTTTGGCTTATTTAAAGTAAGGGCCAGCATGTTTATCGCACTGGAGAAATGTGGGAGCATTCGTGTTCTCTCTTGCCAGATGTGCCAGGTATGTCACTCTGTGGTGGCCAGGTGATGTCACACATTTCTTTGTTTTTCTTGTAGACTTTTTTTTTCAACTGCCATGGAACTGTAAATGAAACCATGAAAGCATTCATTTAGCCTTCCAAAGAGGAACAGTTTAGCCTAGGACCATGCTGTTATATGTATGAGTGTGGATACACTTTCTAAACCTTTATTTGATCAGGTTTGTGACATGAGAATTCAAATCTCTGTTGCAGCGATGACCTGGTGAATAAACATCGGCAGAGAATTCAAGGGATTGGTTAGCCAAACAGTTGCTGTGGATGATTAATTAAGCAAAGTCAGTTTTGTGGGTTTGAACCAGAACACCAATGTTACCTCCTTTACTCCAGTGTGCTATGGGACCTTTAATGACCACAGAGAGTCAGGATCTTGCTTTAAATGGACAATACCTGCTAAAGCACAGGACCACCATCACTATGCTCAGATTCTATTGGCGTCCAGAGGGAAGAGTGCCCCCTGTTGGCTCATCAACTCCACCTCCAGCAGCAACTTACTTTTAAAAACCCTGGTTAACCGACCCCTTAGCTACTAAGCTTCAGTAGTTTGAAATGAGTCAGGCACAGGGCGGTACCCCGGCTCACGTTCTCTTGCTTGCGGCTTTTTCACCGAACGAATGAACTAATCTAACTAATATGCATTACGCTACATTACAGGCATTTAGCTGACTTCTCTTAGCCCGAGTGAAAAAAAGAGAGCCTTTTTTTATTTTTAACATCGCATTTACATTTTATCCATTCGTACAGCTGGACATACACTGAAGCAATGTCAGTGTCATACCTGGGAATTGAACCTGTGACCTTCAGGCACCTTACCCATTATACTGCGCTGTAGTTAGTGTTGCGTGTGCACATATGTGTGGATTTGCAAAGGGGCTGGCACAGCGTGCTCACATGCAGTGGCTGCAACAGGACAAGCGGACAGGAAGTGGGTTAGAGGGAACTGTGTCAGTGAGAGGCCAGAAAGCAGTAGTCAGACACTGTAGGCTTAGGTTAGATTCTGCAGTTTCTTTGAGTGCTGTCTTTGTGCTTCCGTGTGTGCTAATATTGTGCTGTTGCTAACTCCTCAAAAGGTGAGGGGGACATGAACACCACCTTCCCCGATAGTTCTGCCTATGCTTGAGGGTTGAATGACAGTCCAGCTCCACCTTTATTGTATCCGCTGCTGCCTATTTGAAAAGCACGCTGTGAGATGTGAGATTCCCATGCAAATGGGCAGGGACGCTTTAGGTCGTATTTCACGCTGTACTGCTCACCTCAGCAGAGGTGTACCAGGCTGACTCTGCAGAAACGGGAGAGGTTGGGGGAGGAAGGGTGGGGGTTGGGGGTGGGGTGGGGGGGGGGGGGGGGGCTGGCTAGCGTGCTGTTCATGTGACAGTCTGATTTGATCTGCCTTTACAGTTAAGCCCACGGTGGGACTGGGACCCGTGAAATAACCCCAAGAGGGTTATGCTGTGTTTGCTTGTGTGTGCGTGTCAGTGTGCTTGTGTTTGTGTGAACTTAACAGTCCTTTGAAAATGTAAATGATCAGACAAGATCATCTGAGGTGTTGAGGTGAAGTGTCCTTCATGTTTTGTGGGTCGACATTGAATCCTTGCAGTTATTATCTGAGGAGATTTTGTTACACGCGGTTCTCAAATAACAAACTGGATAAAATGCCGCAGAATGACCAATCAAGGGGAGTATTAGCATCTGTGAAAGTCGTATTCTGTGGCGGTGTAATAGGTGTAAAGTGTTCATTCCTTCTCAACGTCAGTGACCGTGAAACCTTGCCATCATGTCTTTTTTATCTTGTGCCTGTCTTTGAAGGACTAAAATAGCATTCATTGTATCGTCAAGCTGTGAACAAATTTGTGATGCTGCCATGTTGAGCTGGTTTTGGCAGCCTTCTCTCAGAGTTCTATAGAGAGAGAGAGAGAGAGAGAGAGAGAGAATGAGTTCATTCCTTTTCCTCCTCAGGACCAAAATAGCCACAAGTCACATGTTCGACTCCTCTTTTTTTTAGGTATTACAGTGCTATATAAACCATGTATAGTTTTTGGACATCTGACTGTCAGGATACAATGAAGTCTCTTTTAAAAATCTCTTTCTACTCTGCATACACCCAGACAGCATCCCCTGAGCTAATATTAGTGCACTTAGTGCTGAGAATCATGACCCACTCCTGATTATCAGTGGAGCAGCTCACACACAGGAGGTCTTTAGACTGATACTGTACTTGGAGATACGCCAGTATCCCATTGAGGCATATCACTTACAAACTGAACAAAGCTGTAACGGTGCTATATCTGCTGGTGTGACACTACATTCAATTTAGGATTTAAATGTTTTTTTTTCCCTCAGTATATGTTCACGTGAACGTAGTTGCAAAAACACAGGTGTGCTTCATTAGGAAAGGAACCAAGCTCCTGTAAAGAGATCGCCCCCCCCCCCCCCCCCCTACCCGTTTCCTGAAATTCAGATTAACATGCCGTGTCGGAGATCAGCATTAAATTAGGTGACTGGCCCCGTTGGAGTGACACAGAGCACAAGACCAAGGTTGAGGATCAGCAGTAACCGAGATGAGCAGAGACTTCCTGTCTCGCGACTGGTCCATCTGATGCCGAAGGAGGAGGGGAAGAATTCCCACTGCGTTCCGAGCAAAGAAACAAAGGCAATAGAGCGGGCTTGGTTTGGAGGGACGTGTGTGGAGGCCAGTTGTTTTAGACATTTTTAATTTAGACAATTACTCCTAATCCAGCAAATCCCCCTAAGGACTCATTAAGCAAGCATTGAACTTTCCACAAAGGAAAAACCAACAGGGCCCCCTCCCCACACCTTAACGAAAGTGAGCCATTCCATTTATCTTTTGTGAGTAATGGAGGATTGAGCTGCTGTATTTCACTCTATCCCACTTTTGAATGGTGCACTTGGAGGTACAGGTGTGGGTGGAGGTTTGCACAGATCAGACAGCAGTAGCGCCCTTTGACACCTGATCCCAGGGAGTCGAAGAGACCCCCCTCCGTGTCTGGAGGCAGAGAAGGC
This sequence comes from Anguilla anguilla, assembly GCF_013347855.1. Classification (NCBI taxonomy): domain Eukaryota; kingdom Metazoa; phylum Chordata; class Actinopteri; order Anguilliformes; family Anguillidae; genus Anguilla; species Anguilla anguilla. The sequence goes on from NC_049202.1 coordinate 18,731,615, forward strand.
CGGTGGATTATGGATTAGCCTCCTGCTTTTATGTAATAAGGCGGAGGTTTATGTCCTAATCTCCGCTGCCACTGTCACTGTGTGGGTAGCACTGCCTGCCAGGCTTGTTCTTTTTCACCAAATATCTGGCAAAAGAGGATTAAGCACATTATCAAAATTGTACAATTCAATCTCCATATCGACCAAATCCGATCACATTGTCTCGGTGAAGGAGGGTCTGGGCTGAATGCAATGATTCAAACCAGTAAATATTGCTGCGAACTGCTGTCTGAGAGTCTAAACAATGTGTTAACCGGTGTACCCATGATGAGTCTATCACTACAATTGTAGGTGGAGTTTCAGTCAAGCAAGTGAAGCAAGAGCATCTTGAGATCACACAAGATCTTGCCATCTATTTTTGGAGGCTACTGTGTAGCTATTATACCCACTCATTTACATTCAGTCACCCCCTCTGCTCCACTCACCCAAGGCCAATTCATACTGTCCACATCTGCAAAGGCTGTAAGGCGATACAACTTTCACCATAGATGGCTGTCTACTGGTGTCAGCTGTATATGTCTGGCATCTCCAACATTTGTGTCCACTCCAGTAATGGGTAATATGCACCATTTTCCCCTGTGCAATGAGGAAACAATATAGGCATGCTTCCTGTGTCACGTGTGTCTTGTTCACATTCTTGGATTGTACCCTGTGCGCAGGCACTAAAATCCATTTCCAAAGGACAAAATATTCTATTTTTTTTCCTCTTTCAAAGTTTAAGCTTTTGGTTGCTGTAACTGGACTTCTATCTGAGCAAAGTATACGTAATTTTCAAGAGCTGGTCCCAACTGCAGAAAAACATCACCATTCAAGCTTTCTGTTTGTAACTAGTGACCTGTTTCTACTCTGTATTTGGCATATTTGTTATTTGTAGGTGTTTGCACTACAATATGACTTAATGCACTGGAATGTAAAGGGTTGTGGTTGGTGACTGTTGTTGTTTCCTGCGACTTACACATTTTTCTCTTTTTCCATCTCTCTCTCTCTGTCTCTCACTTTCTATCCCTCACTAGCTCTCATTATTTTTTTCCCTTTTATACTCTGCCTCTCTCTATCCCACTTTTATGAGGACCATGATCCAAGATTCAAACTGCTTCTTTTTGGCATGACTTTTACGATGTATGGTGCTGTCGAAGCAGGGTGACTCTCCTAGTCTTTCCCCTACCCTTTCCCTTTCCTTCTCTCTCCCTCCTCTCTTGCCTGCTTCCTTTCAGTCTCTCTTCCCATCTCTCTCACTCCCTCATTCTCTCTCCATCTCCCTTGCTATCTCCTTCTTTATCTGTCTCTCTGAGGGAAGTGAGGGAGAAGTGCTGGCTTTCCTGGATGAACAGAAGACCTTGGTCTGCCTGCCTGACCAGTTCTGACCCTGGTCGTATCCACGGTGACCAAAGCTCAGTGGGTTAAGGTAGAGCGATCACCTCCGGAGGAAAGAGAAGCAGCGGCTAAAACAAACGGAGGAAGAGGAAAAGGAAAGGAAAAGGGGGGGGGGGGAGGGTCACGCTTTCTCTCTCCATCATGCGTTGAGGCCATGTCCCAGTCCAGCAAGGTCTTTCACGTGTTGGTGGAAGTGCGGTCAGTTCCGGGGGGGGAGGGGGATGGGGCCGGGGATTTGGAGGTGGTGGGCACCGCCACACCAATGGGGGAGGAGGTCCGGATGCATGGAGCAGCCATTCCTGGGGCCAACAGGCATTCGGAGGGGGTTCGCGGCATGAGCAGCGGCGGTTTCGGTGGAGACAGAAACTTCAGTCCCTCTAGATCTCCACCCACCAGCTCCAAACACAACCCCGGCGGGTCCTCCTCCGCCCTCTACCAGCAGGGCCTGTCGTGCAACGGGATTGGCCGGCTGCTCTCGGCGGTGCTGGATCCTTTGGATGGCGATGAGGGCGTGGCGGCACCACGCACTCCCAAGTACGAGGCCTCCCAGGGACGGGGCCCGCGCCCGTCCACCGCCACCTCGGGCGAGCGGGGAGGCGACGGCCAGCGATCGGTCGTCACCTTCAGCTACATCGAGAAGGCGAGCGTGAGGACGGTGGAGAGCCCTCAGAGCGCCCCTCGCCGAACCGCGCCGGCCCGCTCGGCCGACTCCCCGGGCCTCCGCCGGTCCGTCGAGGGCTCGCCGCTGGCCGCCGCCGCCGCCGCCCACCCCTGCAAGAGGACGGGCGCCCCCGTCTACTTCTACAGCCCGGATTCCTCGTGCCACTCCAGTCCCGCGCTGTCGCTCCGGGCCTCGGGGGGGTCCCGCTCCGTCGCCAGGGTCGCCGCCCGCCAGGCGTCGGAGGAGCTGAGGTCGCCGGTGGTGAAGCGGCGTGCGGCCGACGGCCCCGCGGAACGGCTCCGCCAGCAGTCCCGCTGCCAGTCCTGGGCGGGGACCACGGACCCGACGCGAGCCGCCGGCACCCTCCCCGGCGCCCGGCCGGGCGGAGGTCCGGACTGGCTCAACCCTCCGTGCGACCTTCCCAGAAACCCAACCGGAAAGCGCCCCTCCTCGGGCGCCGCCTCGGCCACCCTGCCCGCGCTCGGGGCCGACAGGCCCCGGGACGTTCCTGCGCAGAGGCCGGGGGGCAAGGCGGGGCCTGGGAGCGACCCGCTTTTGGCCAGGAGGGTGAACCTGCCCCCGGGCGACACCTTCAGCAGCGCGGGCCGGGGGATGAACCAGCTGAGCGGGTCGAGGGCGGCGTCCCCCGCCGACAGCCCCCAGACCGGCCGCAGGCTGAACAACGAAGCTGCCAGACCCTCCGCGGCCTTTAAGGAGGCCAGGAAGTGCCCCTCGTCCTCCAGCCAGGGGGACTTTCTCGAACCGGGAAGCCCGAGGTCGGGGTGCGGGACGCAGGAGCGGCGGCAGGACGGGGGGGCCGTGGAGAACCGCCTCACCGTGATGAACATCCCTGTGGACTGTGTCCCGGAAGCCAGCTCTTCCGCGGGGCCTGAGCAACACCGCGCCCTGCCCGTGCGCGACGCAGATTCGGGAAGCAGAGAGAGGGTCCCCGCGGGGTCCCCCGCCCTCCCCGCCCGACTGCACAGGTCCGACGTGTGCCCCGCGGACGTAGCCTCTCCCCTGAAAGACCCCCGCCTGCTGAGGGCTACCCTCCGGGTCACCGACACCCCCACCCTCCACCGCCACCAGCCCCCGCAGTACACGGGAGAGAACTGGTCGTCCAGCCCAGTGCACAAGCTGGTGATGAAGGAGAGCCCGGAACCTTCCGTCAGGCTCTACGTGGAGCAGCGGGGCGGGGTGCCCGACGTGGAGGCCCCCGTGAGCTGGACGTCCCGTCAGCAGTGGGGGGGTGCGCTGGGATGGGGGGGCGACAGTCCGAAGGTGGGTCAGCAGGCCGAGGGGCGTGTGGGCGGTGCTTCCCCTGTTCTGTTGCGGAAAGAGGCGGAGCTCCGGACCAGGGAGGCTCTCTTGCTTGGCCCGGTCGTGCTGGACCACCCCCAGGCGGGCCAGCCGCGAGACGCACAGCAGTCTAGTTTGGCCCCGGGAAATTGGAGTGTCCCAATGAAAGCTGAGGGGGAGCAGCAGCTAAACTGCAGAGGGGAGAGAGGCTGCACCTCACCAGAGTCCACCCTGTCCAGTCACAGGAGCTTTGAGATGGGACACACTACGTCAGGCATACAGGTGTGGATTAAGGGCTCCTCTTGTACAGAGCTCATCAATGTGTGTGTGTGTGTGTGTGTGTATGTGTGTGTATGTGTCCGTCTATGTGTGTGTGTGTGTATGTGTGCATCTATGTCTGCTTGTGTGTGCGTGCATGTACGCGCATGTGCATGCATATGTCCATGTCTTTATTGTTTGTGTGTGTATGTGTGTTTGCCATGTGCACGCATATGTGTGTGTCTGTGTGTGTTCATATTGTACAGCGTTTGTCTGTATGTGTCTCTTAGTGATTAATTAGACATAAGCAAATGAGCAAGCCTATCTAATAGAATGCACAACTGTAATATTTTCTGTGCCTTCATTTGACTGTAAACTAAAGCTTTTTGTGTGTGTACGCACGTTTACTGCAGTCGGACAGCGGCATCTCCTCCATGGGTCCCTCCCTGCACTCCCAGAAAATTGCTCGCGCCAAATGGGAGTTCCTATTTGGGACACCATCTGGAGACAATGCCGGCAGTAAAGGTATGAACAGAGACCCCGAAGGAAGGACAAATGAGCACAAAAGATGTTTTCACCGTTCATGTTTCTCAGATAACTTATGAATTCAAAATAACTTTTTGAAGGAAAAGAAAAGGTTGTAAATGTTAATGATTACTTGTGGAAGTAAATTAAAATGCTGTCCTTCTCCTCCTCCTCGAGATAACCCCGATGCTTCCACGACGCCCCCTAGCGGTACCTCCAGCGAGTCTCCGACTCCGACGCCCCCGACTTCCCTGCCCCTGGAGGGTCAGAGGTCGGCGAACCACGACGTGCAGCACGTGGAGGTGGAGCTGGTGACCCCTCCCCCAATGGCGGAAGGGGCGTCGCCCAAGACCGGCATCATCCGCCGCACCATCAAGTACTCGGAGACGGACCTGGACGCGGTGCCGCTGCGCTGCTACCGGGAGACGGACATGGACGAGGTGCTGGCGGACCAGGACGAGGCCGACTCGGCCTTCGGGAGCAACCGCAGCGTGCCGGGAACCCCCGGCAGCAGCCCCCTGGGGGGGGCGCCGTATGAACACATGGACGGCGAGGAAGAGGAGGAGGAGGAGGATGAGGAGGAGGAGGAAGAGGAGGAGGAGGAGGAGGAGGAGGCGCTGAGCTGGTGCAGCGTGAGGAGGCGTGGGGAAAGGAAGAGGCACCGCAACCCTCGGGACGAGAACGAGGCCTTCAGTGTGCTGCTGAAGAGGTGAGTGTTCATGGACATACACACACAGTCACACATACACACACACGTGCACACGCACACACACTCGCACACACACTCACACACACACACACACACACACACACGCACGCACACGTACATACACACAGACACTCACACACACACACGCACATACACACACATACACACGCACACGCACATACACACACATACACACGCACACGTACATACACACACGCACACACACACACTCACACATTAGCATGCACACATGCACGCGCACTCAAACACACACACAGACGCACACGTGCACGCACACTCGCACACACACTCGCAGACATGCATATACACACATGTGCGCACACACATGGTTGATGGACTATGGATACTAGAAGATGAATGCTTTGGGGGAAATCAATACTGCATTGCTCTGAGAGGGGGGATCCATCTCTGACAACAGACATAATGTTAAAAAGACCCAAAAATAGACTTAAGTCACTGTTTGTGTTTATCACTGTCATGGTGTTCTAACACTGCTGTAGAGACTTTTTATCAAGATCATTTTTGTTGCTAGTGAGCTGAAACTGAAGAACAGATGTTAGTTATCCAAATCAAATCAAATCAAATCAAATCAAATCAAATCAAATCAAATCAAATCAAATCAAATCAAATCAAATCAAATCAAATCAAATCAAAAAATTATATGGCATATTTCACACAGTTTCACAAAATACAGTATGTTTCACAGAAACCTCTGGCATAAACCCCTACAAGAGCAAGCCTAGGGTGGCAGTGACAAGGAAAAGCTCCAGGGGTGGGACCTTCGGACAAACCAGACTCAAGGGGGGAGCCCATCGTCTTCTGATTGGCTCAGGGTGTGGGTGGCTTTTACTGACCAACAGTGTCAATCAGTCAGTGTTCATGTTAATGAAATTAGTGGCAGCTAGGTGACAGTCTTGGGGCGGTGGCTGGGATGGTGGGAGAGGCCAGGCGGCGATGGAGGGGAGCGTCAGGCTGCGATGGAGCCGTGATGGAGCCGCGATGCACCCCCGCAAATGGTGACAGTGGGGAGGCCCGACAGCAACGGTGGAGGAGTCCAGATGACAGCATTCTGGGGATTTGGGGAAAGTGCCCTGCTGGTGGTATGGGGAGGAGAATTTTGAGAACAGGCAGTTAGGAAAGTGCAGTAGAGCAGCAGGAACACACAACTGGGGGATACACAAGTGGCCCCACTAGAAGTAATCTATAGCTGCATAGCTACTAGGACAGAGATTGGGACCATATACAGTCATGGGAGGGAAACAACCCTACCTGCTTATCAAGAGCCAGCCCAGGAAAAGTGGGGCCTTAGCTGTTGACAGGTGACAGTATGGAAAAGATGCCACCCCACAATGCTCTATGACTACAGGCCTCTCCCACCCTGTCTCCTGGCTATAAGTGATTATAAGCCTGATCGTAAAAAAGTGTTTTTAATCTAGACTTAAATATTGAGATTAAATATCTGACTTCCTTATAAATTTTGGAAGGGTGCTCTACAGTACATCTATTATTCTATTATTGCAAATTTTCAATTGAATTGCTTGTTTGTCATTAAATCTTAATTCAATTACTGTTACAAGTTAATAGGATACAATTACCTGGCTAACCTTGTAAATTTGTGGGGGTTTTTTTAAGCGATTTTGAGAAATGAATTAGGCCTGATATCTGTGTCTGAAAGAAACCGTTTTCACAGTTGACTTGGAAGAACTCTGGGCCTCTGTGCCAAGTGCTGTTGTGAGTATGTGGTACTCTCTCTGACTCTACTAGCAGGGGTCTCCAGACTTCACCCCCTTATCACTGAGCTTTCTGGGCTAGCATAGGTTTCTGACTCCACACTTCTTGGGTGGCAGTGTAGTATAATGGGTAAGGGACCGGTCTTGTAACCTAAACGTCACAGGTTCAATTCTGCCATTGTACCCTTGTGTAAGGTACTGCATGTATAAGCCTGCATTGCTTCAGTATATATCCAGCTGTATAAATGGATTCAATGTACATACTGTGTAAAAGTTGGGTAAGTTGTTCTGGATAAGAACGCCTGCTAAATGCCTGTAATGTAATGTAATGCCTCTGACTCCACCCTCCTCATCACTGTCTCTGCCCTCTACAATTGATCTGGGGCTATTTCCAGTCGCTTATTTTATCTGTCCTTGTCTCATTGGTCCTCGCCTGACCCAGAAATCGATTGAGATCCGCCATCTTCAAGGACATTCCAACCCTTTAAATGCTCTCAAACTCCACCGTCCTCTACCCTGACCCTTCCTCCTCCCCTGGGGCTCATCTAAGGCTCAGTGGCCACGTATCTACAGTCAGGCTCACCAGGTCTAGCTAAAAGCTTGGGGAAGTTTGTGGCTAAAGTCTCATGGCAAAGACTCAGAATTCTGTTCCGTTAGCTAGTGCACTGTCGAGCCTCAGAAGAGGCCAGTGTCACTCTGTTCACTTTCCATATGATGACTGTTAACTTTTGTGTTTTGATAACTGATAACAAGCTTACTGTTATAAACCCTCCTTTGACACCATTACACTGATTGGCCTGATAAGAATCATGTGGATTAGAAGGGCCAAATATGCAGGCTTGGGGTACTGAGAAGGTATAAATGAATCACTGTCCAAACCCAGAAGTGGCTGTGGAAAAGCAAGAGCACCGATTTGCACTTGCTGACCTTACATGTATCACTGTTGTGGAAATTCAACTATTGCCTCTGACCCCTCCCTCTCTGCAGGCCTTTAGACGGGTTCCTCCGCGGCTACCCCGCCCTCAAGTCCCCCATCCTGGTGTCGGGCCCCCGGCTGGCCGCGGAGGACTCCTTCAGCCGCCATTTTGAGAGCATCATGGAGTCGCACCGCGCCAAGGGCACGTCCTACTGCAGCCTGGACAGCGAGGACCTGCTGACCTCCAGCGGCCAGTCCATCTTAACCTTCGACCTGCCCACCCTCACCCCCGAGGTGCAGTGCCAGACCTACCAGAGCGCCCGGGAGATCGTGGGGCTCAGCTTCGCCCCGCTGGCCCGCAGGGAGACCCCCAGCGGCTCGGTGGACACCCTCGCCGCGCTGGACTCCGACGCCACCCGCGCCCCGTCTAGCGAGCGGCTGAGTACCTGCTCCGAGGACACGCCCTCCTGGGGCTGGTACAGCACCCTCTCTCCCAGGTCAGTGCCCCCTCTGACCCACCTGTCCCCGAAATGCCATGAAAAATAGATCACAAGCGCCATGGCATCACGCTGACAAAGTGTTTTAACAGCACAAGCTGCACAAATGCTCTCACCATTAGACTCTCCACACTCTCTGAGTTTCCACCTCGTTCTGTTCATTTTGATATCAAGGGCATAGGCATATCCCCACATTCTTTTGAGGGGGTCGTGTCCTTGATATTGAAGCCTTGTGATTTTGTGGTTACAACAATTCAGTGCTTCCTTTACTTGTATATATTAGCACAGTTTCACTCAGATGACCCAGCAGCACCCCTGTTTATTCCTCTGCACATTTGTAAGTTGCTCTGGATAAGGGTTTCTGCTTAAATTATTCCCTCCCAACATCCAGAAAATAGATTTATGATAGCCCTTGATTAGGGGAGACACTTTTCTCATATGTTTCTGGTCCAGTGTTTACACTTTAGACATAAGAAGATAATAACTAGTCATATCAGTGATGCTTTTCCTGTCCTGGGTCATATTATACATCTCTCAGGTCTGAAGAATAAATACAATGCCTTCATTTAATGTGAATATGGAAGAACGGATGTGAAGGAAGACAGAGAGCATTTTCATTGATGCTTGAACGCACCATGTCACTCTCACTTGACTCGGTCCACCACACTGATTAAGGCAATTTCCAGAACGTTGTGCACATTGTGCTCCAGCATAAATAAAACTAGTAGTCATTTTGGAATATTCTGATAAGTACTGCCTGTTTCTTTTATGTATTTGTAATTTCTGGATTCACATAAAATGTATTATCATACATTCTGACACTTTTAGACTTTCATTCACAAAATTTTCCCACTAGATGGCAATAAAGGGCCATAGTTTTGTGGTGGAATGCGATCCTTTATTCTTTTCCAAAGAACTGCTCTTAGCTGAAAGAGGAGATTGTGACGGCAGGAGTGTGTTTGTGCATTTGCTTATGCATGTATGTTTTGTGCATGGATGTAAGTCGGTATGTGTGTGTAACTGTATATATATATATATGTGTGTGTGTGTGTCTGTGAGTGTTTATGTTTCTGTGTTTGTGCTTGCGTGTGTGGGCACGTGTGTGTGTGTTTGCCTCCTGCTGCAACCGCTTGGCTCCTTTTTTCCGGTGAAGCTGGTTCAGTGGTGGAGTCCAGCCAGCCTTTCTTGGTCTCCGGGGAACAGCTGATGTGACTTCCTAATATATTGTGCGACTTGAAGGGTTTTAAAATAGAAAGAAAAGGACAAGCAGTGACTGGGCCGTGGGTTCTGTGAGCTGCCTGTCCATTTGACTGCAGATTAGAACAGCAGGAGCAGGATTATCGCCAGACCAGAAGCACACTGAAGTACATGGAAGACTTCAGACAGCCTCAAAAAACACAGATAAGTTTCCATTCTCATGGAGCACTGTAATCCTGTGAGATCCAGAGAAACTGTAACATCAAAATCACAGCCTGAAGTACCGAAGCATATTTTAGATGTTTTTGAGAACTATCAATAACTTTGTGGTGATGAAAGTTTTAAGATGAAGTAGGAGTGTACTCTAATCCTCCACCCTACCTCCTTTTGCAATAATTATAGAGGTTCATTGTGTTCTTTTTCGCTCAGTACCATGAGGAAGTAACTAATTATTTCAGCTATTATTGGCTGGAGTGGAGAAGGCAGTTGTTAATTCACACACAGCCACTGAACTGCATTGTGACAGCAGTTTAATTAGACAGAACGTGCATGTCACTCTGACCTTGCTCAGCTCAACTGTCATGCTCACAAAAGACACTCCCCCCTACCAAAAAAAAAAAAGAAATAAGAAAAGAAAAAAACCAACGCTCTCCCCTACCAAAAAAACAAAACAAAAACCTGGTAATTACATTTTTATTTGTTATTCTGGACGAGTTTTGAACAAGTCAAGCAGCATTCCTGCTTCTCATTGGTGGATTCTTCCTGATGGGGTGTTCTGAAATAGAAGGAGTAGCTACTTAATGAGACAGAGAGTAAACAGAATGTCAGAATTGTCGATATTGCTAATTACCAATTTAATTTACATTATTTAATTTTAGTAATTTTATTTTGTTTAGTTTTCTTTTAGGTTACTACTGATACTTTTAACATTCATCCTAATGAATTATCAATAGTTTTGTGTTGTTTTTCCAATAAAGAATATTCAAACTCAAATGAACTGCGTAAGAAAGAGAGAGAGGGTGAGATGAAGAGTGGGAGCAGCACGGAGAAAAAGAGCGTGAGGGATTTGAACAGGAAATCTCTGATGCCAGGTTTTGAGGGATGAGTAGAGAGAGAGAAAGAGAGGGGGAAAGAAAATGCCCCAGGGAGAAAGAAAGAGGAGGGGACAGAAGAGAAAGCACTGGGACGCTGTGTTGAGTTGGTGAGGAAGTGGATGCGAGCTGAGCGAGAGAGTCAACACGACTGAAGAACTGAAATATCGGCTGACTGAAGGACTGGCTGACTCATAGGCTGACAGGGGTAGGGACTGACATACTGAAGAACTGACAGACCGACAGACTCAGGAGAACTCAGGAGATAGGGCCTGCTGGAGTCACCATGGCGATGGGGGAGGCAGGTAGGATGCAGACTGAGGCCTGACGGCATGACCACACTGAAAGGTGGCGACTGCGTGGGGAGGGGGAGGGGCAGGGGTAGGGCAAGCTCCATGAGGAGCTGGCAGGGCGTGGCCGTAGAGGACAGGCCCAGCCCCCTACGTCACTCCAGACGCAGGTGAGTCTCAGCTCCCCTCCCTACCCCATTTTTGATGCTTCTCTCTGTCCCTGAAGGGGGTCTGTGGATTGGACAATGTTACTGGAAACATGGTATAAAAGTGTTAAGGGGAGGTACCACAGATGAGTAGGGAAAACAATTCATCACGTTTTATGTTTTTAATGTGGACACAAATGCAAACATTTTTTGTATTATGACTTATATTTTTGTAGGATCATATGCAAATTAGCTCATGAATAATACAAGTTCAAACTTTGCATATTTGTTAAATTAGCATATTAGTTACTTAGTCATATATTCGTTTTCTTCTCAGTGGTTAATTTTTCTGTTTCGATGTAATGAATAACTCAGGAGCTGGTAATTAACAGAGGGTTTTTTCTAAATTTTGTTTTATTGATGAATATTCAAAATAACCCCATGTACTGTATATGCCAAGACAAGCTTCTGTAAATTACCTGCTATTTTGGTTAAGAAGCACCATGTTAAATTTGGTAGCTATGTCTTTAGTTTTGTTCAGGAAATACGTAATTTAGAGAAAATGGCTGTTAAAGCTCATTTTGTCCTTCGTTATACTTGATGCGTCTGGTATAAACACATCTAAATGAACTATTTGAAGTTGTTCTGATAATTGTTTCTGGTATTATATGAGACTACGGTAGTTGTAGATGCTAAATATCATAATATTTTAAAATGCATCTATCCAGCCAAAATGATTCTTTTCACCTGTGGTGTCTCCCCTTAATTCCGATCCCCACACCTAGTAGCTGGGCGAATGTCTTGTTTGCACAGGAAATGTACATCTGTCAATGTGGAAATTATGAGGCTTTGTCCAGCATTGGGCCCCTCCTGGTGTTTTTGCCTGAGTGTGTTTTCATTATCGATTTATTGAGCTATTTATTGAGTCAGACAGAGCACCTGCTGTTGGTGGCAGTCTTTAATGTGCTGTGGGCTGGAGCAGAAGATTGTTTCATTACTGTAAATGTTTGCCATAGGAATGTAATCGTGTGTGATAAATGGGTCATTCAGTGTATTGAATAGCTTTGGCTAGTCTAAAGAGCATCCAACACTGTGGCCATGCTTGGTCTTGAACACCCCAAGGCTGTCTACAATAAGGAAATAAGGAAAGGCTATAATTAGTTTATAGTCCCAACTCCTTAAAAGATAACAAATCACAGTAATGGCACTACAAATCAGTACGCTGATCATCTCAATACAAGAATAATGATGTGATAAGCAGCGATGATATGGTATGTAAGGCTGTAATTCCTACACGGATCACCCATTATGGATGTGAAAGCCCTCAGGTTAGAGCTGATAGTCTGCACATTAACCTCATATTCATTGTTTCATTTCAAATCCAATGTGCTGGAATACAGAACCAAAACCAACAAAAATTGTGTCACTGTCCATATACTTACAGGCAGCACTGTATATAATATTTTGTGTTTAAATTGGGGAGAAGAAAAAAATTCATTTTAAAAAACCACTGAGAAAGTATAGATTTTTTAGACATGACTCTGTTTATGCATTGTGTTGTTCTGTGGTGGCATACATTATGAATACGCTGCCAAAATGTGGACTATTAAACAGCACATTAATAAGGAGTATACATTAGTGTCCTATAGACCGAACAGATTTATTAAGTTTTTAAAGCACAGCTGAGCTTTTACCGCCTGTGGAACTGCGACATGTGGTGTCTGCTAATGTTCACATTTCCCATGTGTGTGTATTTTCGTTTGAGGAGTTCCAAATTTAGCACCGCAAAAAAAGAAAAAAAAAGAAAAGATGTGCATATCAGTGAATAATTGTGATTTACTATCCGCATACTTAGTAGCTAGTAAATACCTCCATAAATGGAAAACATGAGGTGATGCAATTTTTTTGAATCCTGGGGCTAATTATATATCTAACTGTCTAACTATCCTTAGTAAATCTGTCCCCTAATTTTCTTATTTACCAATATGAACACACAAAGTTAAATGCTGTTATTATGATAATGATGCACGTGACAGTAAAGTAAGAAGTAGATTTTAAATGCGTTTTTAGAGTAACTTTGGCTCTCATTGTGTCATCTCTCTCTCAACTCATTGCTAGATAGAGACTCCTTTGTTTGGTCAGCTTCTGTTTGTCCTGAGCTGGTGGACTGCAGGGCAGAGAGAAGCCAGCAGCAGACTGCAAAGCTTTGAGAGGGCGTGCGAGCGCGCGTGTGACCCTACTGAATGTTGCACTGATGGGTCAGGCCTACAGTTGCAACTGGGCCTGCCAAACTGGGGGAGAGAAAAGGGGAAGGAAACATTGTTGACCAAAAATGAACTAACTAGCTAGCTAGTTAGCTAACTAACTAAATAAAAAAGTAAACAAATAAAAACATGCAGAAGTATTTCATCAGAGTTTAATACTAAAATACTGTGAAAAGTGACTCCCCCCTCCCTCTAAAATTCAAATTCAAAGATGTGTTTTCCCAAGGTAAAACAAAGAAAATACATTTTAAACTATGCCACCTTTTTAATAATAATAATAATAATAATATTGCATATTCTCTGTCCTTGTCTCCCCCCCCCCCCCTCAGAGAGAGGCCCCCCCGCGCAGCGGTGGACTCGGACCTGGATCGGGACCTCAGCGAGCTGCTGGGCCTGGGAAGCACTGACACCCTGACCAATGGCAGCAAGGCTGACCTGGAAGCCGCTAAACGATTGGCCAAGCGCCTCTTCACCCGGGACGGGTTCAGGAAGTCCGATGTGGCCAAACAGCTGAGCAGGAAGTGAGGACTCTGATACCATTCCCCCCGCCCCCCCCCCCCCCCCCCCCCCCCCCCCAAATCTGTTCTGCCTCTCAGCACACAGTATTCTATCTCTACTCATGCACAGGCCTGTACTGATGCCCCCCTTAAAGCCTGACCTAGTTTCTAATGGCAATGCCCTTCCCATCTCCCTGTCAGTAGTGTCCTGGGAGGGACCCTGATAAAAGTAATGGTTCTGTGATGGTGTAAATGAAACAGAATATGGATTTCTTGATTTGATGATGGACACACTCTAAGGAATCTCTGTCTGGGCCTCTGCTGTTTTCCCCTGCTAGAGATGCCTGAGCTGATTAGCAGGCGATCGAGTGGCGGGAGTGGCTTTGTAAATGGGGGGCGTGGTCAAAAACTGACGCCGTCTTTCTCCCTGCCTGTGCTGTTCTGCTTCCAGCAATGACTTCAGCCGCATGGTTGCCGAGGAGTACCTGCGCTTCTTCAGCTTCACGGGCATGACCCTGGACCGGGCGCTGCGGTCAGTGTTTAAACACAGTATCACGGCTCATCTTTTGAGGCACGACATAAAAAAAAACATTTATCCTGGTTTTTTTTTTTTTGCATCCAAAACAAGGTTGGGTTTCTGGCGAAGTTTATGCATGTGTATCATTTATTTCATTTTTTTCTCAACTTTTTAGCTCATTCAAATCATAGCACTTTAAATCTAGGAATGGTTATTCTGTGGTTGGACTGCCATTAAGTTGTTTTCCTACTCAGTGTAATGTGGAGAACACTGCCCTCTGGTGGTAGGCAAGCATAGGATTATACCTAGCTTGCCCAGTGAAGGGCACAAAAATATGTGAAGAACCACGTTTTGGATGGAGCGGAAGTGATCACTCTCCCTGTTTCAGGGTCTTTGGGTGTGTTTTGTTCGGTGAGAGTGAACTGTTCATCCCTGCCTCCCTCCCTCCCTGTCCCCTCTCTGTTTCAGGGCCTTCCTGAGTGAGTTTGCCCTGATGGGGGAGACACAGGAGCGAGAGCGTGTGCTGGCTCACTTCTCCCGAAGGTACATCTACTGCAACCCCAGCTGCACCCTGTCTGAAGGTGAGAGGGTGCGTGTGCATGTGCGTGCATGCGTGCGTATGTGCGTGCGTGCATACGTGTGATAGAGAAAGGAGAAAGAATGATAGAGAGAAGGTGATTTGTATTTTCAATCATTTATGCATATATTTATCATTGCTAAACACCAACGTGTTTCTCACTTCAGCTACTTTTTTCCACACCACTCAATAGACCCATAACATTATATATTCTGATGGAGGATCAGTTGTTTTGTTTCCTTTAAGTGGAAATGGCATTTTCCATATGATCCTCTTACAGTATTACATTGCATCGTGCATTTGCTTGGGGAATGACCTTATCCAATGGGGGTTTAAACAGCTTATGGCTCTACACATGATCCATTTATATAGCTGGATATTTACCGTAGCAATATGTGTTAAGTACTGTGCTCAGAGGTAATATGACCCCATTTGGATCATATACTGCGACCCCCCATTCCAGCCCTTTCATATTAGCTCTGCCTCCACGACTGCCAATTTCCAATTTCAATTCGATTTCGTCATTATCCGACATTTTCTATTCTGTTAGCAAATAGCAAATGCAGGGCTAATTTGATGTACTGCAAATAATGTTTTGTTTGACCTCCTAGTAACAAAATACTTTTGTCTTCACATGGACTCTTCCCTTATTGATGGTAGCAGTGTTACTGTGAGCTATATAAATGATTTAGAGCTGATTTTGGGTGGATTCATTTCCCTCTGTGCGACCAAGTCCCTTAACGAGCGTCAGGCTTTGACAAGCTGTCATGTAGTGGGCAGCTAATGATCTCTAATCTCAGCTGCCACGGTTTCCTGTGTTTGCCTGTCTTAGAGGCCAGACTGTGGTAATTGAGTCTATATTTGGTTAGCATTCATCAGAGCTTTTGCTTCTGTCTGTGCAGACATAATTGTATAGTCTGTTTAGGAGCAGTTAGCTTGCAGAGTGGGCTAGCCTATTAGTGAGGAAACTCAGGAATTTAGATTTTCAAATTTTATTATACTGCCACGTTTGGCCTTTTTGAATATTAACTCTCAATTATGTAATGTTTCATTGAAATATATTCTCTTAGATTTAACCTGATTGCTTTAGTGTTTCTTTTCTCACTAGAGTTCAACATGAGAGAATTCTGGGTGCTTGCTGGAGGAATTATGATTTAATGGGCTCTTTGCTTCCCTTTCAAACATTAAAATGGGTTTTGATGGTGAAAGAACTGGCACCAGGTTTTGACTGGTATATTTTTGTGGAATGTCTTTTTATAGTGCAAAGCATTTGAAATAAACCAATTTTAATAAATTATTTTCATAATGAAACTTCCACATTTCGCCAATGCTTGATTGAAGCAGGCATAATTGTGCACTAGCACTACCAGACAGCATTGTTGTTTATTGTGAGAGGTGGCATTATTAATTGCCAATTTCTGACAGTATAGAATAAAATACTTTTTTGAAGGTGGTTAAAATTCCTGAAGATGCACATTTTTGTTTCATGGGCATTTTCTATATTTATTTAGATATTTATTGCTCTTTTTATCTCTTTATTTTGTTTTCAGACAGTGTCCACACCCTGACCTGTGCCCTGATGCTGCTCAACACTGATCTTCATGGGCGTGTGAGTGTCTAAAAGGGAGAGATCTAGAGGGGTGGCGGGGGGGGGGGGGGGTGAGGGGTGAGATGCTTAATCAGACAGGAAGCGTTCTAGTCATGCATCATGCTACAAAATGGGGCAGTGAGGACTAATACCACAGAGGGAACTGTCATTTCTAGACGTAACGTACAGTTAAATTATGAAAACAATGAAAAAACCAATACCAGTCAGGTTTGAACCCCTAGACCATAGAACTGCATGAAAACCAGAATGACAAATCCCTAATTTGCAGATTTTGATAGCTGTTCCAGTTGCAATGCGGTACTGTGATTTAGGGGTTTAAACTGCAGCTGAGCACGATGCAACTGACCCTAGATGTGCTGCTGTGGTAGACGGTAGGGAAAATTAGCCTCTAACAAATCTGTGGCCGGACCTGGATGCAGTCTCTGGGCTCAGTCAAGGCTCACACTGTTGGTTGTGCAGACATAAATCCAGTATCCCCATTAAAACTCATGCATGTGAAGGACTATGGGTCCCCCCTCTTTCCCCCCTTTCTTCAGTGCAAAAATCTAGGGCATTCTCGGGCTCTCAGTAAGATGTGATGGAAGGCAGATGATTAATTGAGATGTTTAGCAGCTGGTCAGATGGAAAACCCGGCCCTTGAGGACTGGAGTTGGATTGGATCTGAGTGTGGAATCCAGCATCATTCCATGTGAACAGTACAAGTTGAACGGTACATGCTGAACGTTTTTTGCCTGGAGAAAGTATGCCCACACAACAGTGAGAGGGTACAAATGGGGTGCCCAATCCTATTCCTGGAGATCTACCCTCGTGTAGGTTTTCATTTCAACCCTAATTTGGCACACCCTACTAATTAGCAGCTCAACGAGATGTCGAGCTGTTGAATGAGGTGTGCCTTGTTAGGGTTGGAATGAAAACCTACAGGATGGTGAATCTCCAGGAACAGGATTGGGAAGCCTGGACCTGAACTATGGCTGCTGTGGGATGGGAACGGAAGGAGCGGGTATGGGGTAAACTGGAGGTGCAGTGCTGGTGACCCTCTGGGCTCCCCCCACCAGAACACTGGCAAGAGGATGTCCTGCCTGCAGTTCATTGGGAACCTGGAAGGGCTGAATGATGGGCAGGAGTACCCTAAGGATCTCCTCAAGGTGAGCCAGCCACACACACACACACACACACACATTCACAAACAGACACATACGTGAATTTACAGACACACAAACGTGCATGCGCACACACTAACACACACATGCACACACATACAAACACATACACACACGAACGCACGCACACACATAGCCACACACACACACACACGCACACACACACAGATACACACACACACACACACACACACACACATGCTCTGCTCTGAAACCCATGACGTCCAGCCAGCAGCTGCTTCTGCTCACTCTGCAGTCCACATTTTAATCACGCACAGACACTGGCCTGAACAGGAAACGTCATGTGTAGCTTGTGCCGATAGGCTGTTGCTGCCTGATTGGCCGGAGGGAGTCTCAGGTGCATGATGAAATGTGTACTAAAATCCCTCCCCTTTCCTAGGCAGTCATATTGAAGTAATGTGCTGCAATGGGGCGTATCCACACTCAAGAACTGCGCTTTAACAGGATGAGCCACCCAGCAGGCCACACTAATGTGATTCTTACTCATCATTGCGTGTTGATTAATCATTGACTGAGTTTCAGAAATGACGATGCGGAGCGTCTCTCTGGGCTTTTGTTACAGGCTGTAATTTCCCTCTCAGTTAATCTCTTCTGAGCTCTTGGATACTAATGGCATATTCCACCTGACTGCAGGTGCACCGCTGTGGTGCGGCTCACACTCTCTCCCGATAAACTTCACGCTGCTTGTTGATTCGATTTCGGCAACTGTAATGTGCAGTCGTGCTGCAGAGGAGCTGTGCCTTCTGGTTTGATCAAAGCGAGATCAGCTGTGGGGAGCTGCTAGTGTTTCATAAAAAAACCCGAACGTCTGTGTGTGTGTATGTGCACTTGTACTGTGTGTGGTTGTGTGTGTCTGTGTTCGGGTGGGTTTGTGTGTCTTTGCGATTGTGTCGGTTTGTGTGCCTGTGTGTGTGTGTTTGTGATTGTATGTGTGCAAGTATGTGAATTATGTGTGTCTCTATGTTTGTGTGGGTTTGCGTTTGTATGCCTGTGAGTATTTGTGATTGTGCGCGTGCACGAGTATGTGCGTTTTGTGTGTGTGTAAGGGGTGTGTCTGTATGTTTGCGTGGGCTTGTGTTTGTGTGCCCGTATGTGCTTTTGTGCGAGTATGTGCTTTTGCGTGTGTGTGTGTGTGTTCGTTTATCTGTGTGTCAGTTACAGCTGAATGGTTTGTGCTGGCATGCATTGCTGTGCCCAGTATGGTTACCGGAATGCCATGCCAGCTGGCGGGCACAGCTGTCCCTCTGTGACTTTGCTCACACCACTGCAGCCAAGCAGGCCTTGGCCCCAGCAGCTTTTGGACTGCTTTCCAGGGATAAACAAGAGACCCTGTGGCATTGGCAGACCAGTAGGTGGTGCTGTTCCCTCAGCACCACTATCCTGCTGCATATACTAGAGCTCTTCATACTTTGCACCTTTAAAGAAACAGAGGCACATTTATAGTAATATTTAAATCCAACGGTTTTCCATCACATGTGATCTGAGTTGGGGTACTTTGGGCCATCTCTTTTGTGGAGGGTAATCCAGCGAGTTCTTAAAGTGTGTTTGTACCTCTACCTTGTAAAGAGCGGAAGGATTATGACTGGTCCTGTCGGTGCATGCTCAGAGAACTCATCGACGTTGCTGTATAATTCTCATTACTTAACATATTCAGATATCATCAGCCTACTGCTTAACTGTGTGATTAGTCTTTACTGAATTTTGGAATAAGCCCTTTAGCCTAGGGTTGGCATTTTATTTGCACAAAAATATACATTATTATTATTATTATTATTATTATTAATAATAATAATAATAATAATAATAATAATAATAATAATAACAATAATAATAATAATAATAATAATAATAATAATAATAATATGGCAGCATGGAGGAGCAGTGCGTAGGACTGTTGCCTCACAGCACGACGGTAGCACATTTGAATCTCGGTCAGGGCCTTTGTGTGGGTTTCCTCTATAGTAGCTCTCCTCTTAACTCCCACAGTCCAAA
Organism: Anguilla anguilla; assembly: GCF_013347855.1. Lineage (NCBI taxonomy): Eukaryota > Metazoa > Chordata > Actinopteri > Anguilliformes > Anguillidae > Anguilla > Anguilla anguilla. The sequence goes on from NC_049202.1 coordinate 18,751,005, forward strand.
GGCATGCAGGTTAGGTTAACTGGACAGTTGAAATCATCCTTAGGGTAGGAATGTGTTGTGTGGGCTCTGCGAATGATTGAGGTCCTGTCTGGGGTGT